>NC_091483.1:48771749-48986749 GCF_947461875.1 Haliaeetus albicilla | reverse complement strand
AAAACTCCCATCACCATATCGCATAGCTCATGGAGATCAGTGCAAAACCTAGACAGAAAAAACTATAGAATGCTGGATTATAGGAAAAAGGCTTTGCAGACCAAAAGGAGAAAAAAACCCAGAACACGAGGATCCACAAGAAATCCAACTGCAGTTTAGGGCTTCTCTCCTGGGCTGCTCCTTGGCTCTCCCTTCACCTCTGGCAGCACTTTAAAAGCTGACATTGGCTTTTTTATGATGCCGGGGTTGTCACCACTTCAACGGGATAAGCATGAAGCTGAGGTTAAAGCTGTGTGATATAGTAACTTCTGCAGATTTTATTGGTAAGATTGGAGGGGAGCCAGCTTCAGCGAAGGGCAGCTCATCTTACAGCCACAGCCAGAATCCATCACCAGATCCAATGTGTTTATACAGACGGATCCTTCACTGCCTCCTCTTGCCTAACTCATCCAATGACCCTCTGTGCAGAAAAGAGGTCAGCACTGGTCCCTTATGAGAGGACCATGCATATTGCAGTCCATTAGCCTATTAGTAGGTAGGATAGCCCAAACCCGAAGCATTACACCCTAAAATGCCCACTGCCTTTTTAGGTATATTGGTCACCTTAAACCAAAGACACTTCTAAGAAATAAACATTCTTTTGAGTTTTCGAGGTGCTCTCTGCAAGGTGCAAATCTCTGCAAGATTTGGCAGCTTTTGGTGGTTTTAGTAAATGTTTATCAAAAAGTTCAGTCTGAAGATTTTTTCTTTTGCCTTCATCCTTCCCCATCTTAAAGTAAACAGTAGTTTCTCATGTTACTTCACAACTGTGTTTTTTATAGACCATTTCAGGCGTAAAGAGTGGGACAGGAGGCACAATGTGATTGACATTTCTGTGAGAAGCTCAGAGAGATCAGGGGGTTCTTAGAAAACACAAGGGGAATGACAGTACAGTGAGATTTCACGTGGTACGATGAAGATTTCATATGTTACATACATCTGTTGATGTTATCTTAGTTTGACCTGTCTTGAGATTTCGAAAGAAGAATTCACTTTAGTCTTCCCAGCTTTATCTTTGCTTCTTTTTAGGTTCTGCTCACAGAACCAGCATGTTAGTCACACTCCTTCTACACCATACACTCCTAAACCTCAAGCAAATTTCCAGTGGGACCTGAGTCATCTATAGGCCTTGTGGTGTTTTTTTTCTAAATGGCTGGAATATTTCTTTCCTGCTAAAATGATGAGATTATAAAGAGGTGCTGTTGTGTATTGGCTTTTGATTTCACTTAAAAGTCATGTTTAATCTCTACAGATTGTTGTGGTTTAACCCCAGCCAGCAACTAAGCACCACGCAGCCGCTCGCTCGCTCCTCCCTGCTCCCAGCTGGATGGGGGAGAGAATCGGAAAAAAAGAAGTAAAACTCATGGGTTGAGACAAGAATGGTTTAATAACTAGAGTAAAATAAAATATAATAACAACAACAAAAATATAATAATAATAATAATAATAATAATGATGATGATGATGATGATGATGATGATGGTGGTGATGATGAAAAGGAATATTAAAAAAAAAAAAGAGAAAGAAATAAAACCCCAAAAAAGACAAGTGATGGTCAGTGCAATTGCTCACCACCTGCTGACCGATGCCCAAGCAGCAGTCTGTCCCTCCCAGCCAACTCCCCCCAGTTTATATCCAGAGCATGGCGTTCTATGGTATGGAATATCCCTTTGGCTAGTTCAGGTCAGCTGTCCCGGCTCTGCTCCCTCCCAGCTTCTTGTACACCTGCTTGTTGGCAGAGCATGGGAAACTGAAAAATCCTTAACTTAGGATAAGTGCTACTTAGCAACAACTAAAACATCAGTGTGTTATCAACATTATTCTCATACTAAATCCAAAACACACTGTACCAGCTACTAGGAAGAAAATTAACTGTATCCTAGCCGAAACCAGGACACACATGTAAGATTTCTGCAAGGAAATTTCTTGTATTTTGATGACATTAGTACAGAATTACGGCAAGACCACAGCATTAGGCATTTTTGTCTGTGTTGTGCATAACAGAATGACAAATTCAAGCACGCTTCCTTTTTTATTAAAAAAAAGATGCTGAAAGCAACGGCCAGGAATGCTAACAAGCAAGAAAGAGAACGTTCTAATGAAGTTTTTTTGTGCCCTCTGGCCCTGTGACCTTACCAACCTGTGCTGAGCCACTAGCATCCTGACCGTTTTGGTTACTACTGGAGGAAAAAAAGCAAATCCTTTCCTGGTCTTAAAATGGCTCCAAAACAGAGCACAGATTCCCTGCTGAAGGTGACCTGTTTTAGGGTGTTTTTTTATCCCTGCTAGATTCTGCTTTGCCATTATTAAAACTCCACAGCGAAGCATTTCCTAGCTTTGTCCCTATATTTACAATACCTTTTGACTGAGATGTCTAAGAGCTTTAAACATATGCTTTAAACAGTGGACGGTTGGCGCTGACATTTGTTACAAATCTTTTCAGAGGGCCCTGTGGAATTGTTCTAATCCGGGAAGAGCCACTGACTCGCTGTGTGATCTGACAGAGTGACATATCACTTGACCTCAGCCACAGCAGCTGTAAAACGAGGTGGAAATACAGGGCCTGACAGAACAGCAGAGGATGCCTTTCGGCAGAGCTTTCTCGAGCAAGTAAGTTTCAGATCCATGGCTTGGCTTGCTTCTTATTCCTCCCGAAGTCTGTGATGAGTTTTGGATCAAAATTAGGTTTTGCAACATTTCTTTCCAATTTTGACGGCGGAAGGACGCGTTAGGCAGTCGCGTTGGTTGCTTGCGGTGGAACAAACCGCAAAAGGCTGTTTTTTATAGCTGAGCTGAGAAAGCGCCCTCCGATCGCGTCGGGGTTTTTTTTTGCAGGACAGGAGCAGAGACGTTTCAGACACAAACATCCCTTCCTTATTGCCCCTCTGCGAACCGCGGGACAGCTGCGACAGGGCGAGCGCCGGCAGCCGCCCTTGCCCACAGAAAGGTTTGTCGCCGCTGCCGGACCCTCGCTGCCGCCGCCGCTGCTGCTGCGGGGGCTCCAGAGGGCGCAGCGTCCCCGCGGCAGCCCCGCCGCCCCGCGCCGCCCCCGGGACCCCGCAGCCCCGGTCCCGCCGCGCCCCCCCCCCGCCCCGCCCCAAACCGCGGGAGCTGAGGGGTGAGAGGAGAAGGAAATTGGTTTACTCCTGGTGCAAGCTTTCTTTGTGAATTCGGAAAGAAACATCCGAGCTTTCCCGCCCTGCGTCTTTCGGGGCGGGGAGGTGGGGGGTTGAGCGTTTGGGTTTTGTCGTTTGCTTTGCGTTTTTTCTTTTCTTTTTGGCTAGCTGCTGCAGTACGGGGGAAGGGCTGGGGAAGGTTTGCCACGCCAGCAGGCACAGCGGGACGTATTTTCTGTGGGTTGGCCGTGGGCGCTTTAAGCAGCAGCTGAGCCGCGCTCCTCCGCAGGCGGCTGTGTTGGAAGTACGGGAGCGCCCGCAGCGCGCCTGCGCCTGGGGCAGCGGCACGTACCCTGCCGAATTTGCTGACGTTGACATCGCCAGCGTTCAGCTTTCAGCTAGCTCACGTCTGAGGATAACCTTAAACAAGAGTCCCTTTCGCTGCCCGTTCAGCACACTTACATTTAACCTTAAGTGTTCTGCTATTTATGCGTGTGAAACGTCTTCCCCACCTTAGTTGTTCTGTCTGCCTACGGGGGCGGATCTTGAACCGCTAAACATCTGGAAGGCCGCCCCTAGGCTGCACCTAGATGTCCCCTCTCTGCAGAGAAATCTCTGGTGGGCAAAGGGCCCGTGCTTGGTGGATCTCTTCGCTGTGCGATGCAGATCAGAGGTGGGGGGAGGCAGCTGGCAGAGGCCAGGGAGAGCTGGGCTCCAGTGAGCCTTGCTTTGGAGAGTGACTTGGCAAGGCAGAGGAGAGGAGGGAGGCTGATGAAACTTTAAGATGGACTTAAGGCTGCTGTAAGATGTTTTAACCCCAAACTGGTTTGAGTCCAATCTTAACAGGAGCTTAGGGGGCAAACTGCAGGGTCCGTCCTCAGGTATGTGACGTGCCCAGGCGCACAAAAACACACGCTAAGCCAAGCTGAGCTGGAACTAAGTGCACGAAAGCAATCTCATTCCAGCCTATAGCACAGTTTTCATAGCACAGCCTCTGCTAGAGCCGTCTGGCACAGCCACTGGAGCTGACGTCCTGCTTGAACTGTCCCACTTGCATTCCTGAGCCGTCGGACAACAGCACGTGGATCGGCAGGCAGCGGTCTGCAGCACATGCCAAGCGAGTTTGTTACAAAACCAGAAACACGATAGATCTTTCCATTTTCCAGTGTGTCTTCCCCAGTCCTTACCCTTTTTACTGCCAGTGAAATGTAGAGGCATGTGAGGTGCGGTGTCCCAGCTGGACCTAATCTGTGCACATCTCAGGGTGTTCTGATCTAGTTTTAGTCCAGGCAAAAGCAAACAGTTTTGATTTGAGTCTGCCCAAAGGTTTGGAGCAGTCATATTATAAATGGGATGTTGGTATGGGCCTTGTCCATAATTCTTCTATTCATAATTTGCTTCATCTTGTTCTCATACAAATCAAACTAAATCAGCCTGAAGAGCTGAAGCAGTTACGGACCAAGGAGCCTTAGCAGTGGCAGTCCCCGGGAAGATAAGCCTGCCACCTCCCTCTTCTTGCACTACCAGCCATCTTACTATTGCTCTCATTGCCATTGGTGACCTGGTACCTAAGGCACAGACAGTTGCACTTGGGTGCCTGACTCTACTAATTTCAGCTGCCTCAGCAGTTGATGCATGACAACTAGAACCACCCTGGGCCAAGAGTACATAGTGTACATCCCACACATAATGCCATCACTACCTTCGGATGGTTTCACCGACTCATACAGTTTAGAATTAGGTATTTAGGAATTACTTCAGTTTCTCTGTGGCTGGTAACAACTAGGTTATTATAACTGGACTGTTCTTTAAAAATAAAAATTAATTTTCACCAGCAACCTTTAATTTTATGTGCCATGAACACATAAATAAACTAGTTAGTTTCCATTTCTGATTTTCAGACACTTGCACATGAATTGCCAATAAGTGAGGAGCAGTTGAGGTCTATAAAATATTTTTTTCACTTTTATTTCATAATTTCATGCTGGTTTTCTAACGTGGCTTTGAATTACTACTGTGACTTCCTGTGTTTCTGCAAAGAAGGAGAAAGAAATGTTCTCCATCCCAAGGATATGTGATGTCATACCTGCTATTTTTTCCCCCTTATTTTTCTAGATTTTCTAGATGGGATGCCTCATGAGAAAAGAGTCAAAGATGGTGATGGTTCTAGGCAAAACTCTTGAATCATTTAGTCCAGCTTTCTGAATTGGGCAAAACACCTTGCTGTGTATTTACACTTGACTTTGAATTAACTCTTGGATGTTTGCAACAACAGCATTTCAGCAGTCAGGGAGACCTTGTGAAGCCATTTCCCTTCACTTAGTAGCCTATCGTAAGATTTTTAAAAAATTAATCCATAAATTTTCTTGGGTTTTTTTTCCCCTGGCAGCTTCTAATCAGTATGAAACGTGAAGATGCCCTTTCTTCTAATCAGTAATGTATTTGATTGTATATAAATTGTATTTTCATATGCTTATCCCAGATAGAAGTATAAGAAACAATATGTATATTGTCTCCGGAAGTGTAGAAGAATATTACTTCTGTTGCCTTTTTAAGGGGCTCTGTTCTGGTGGTATCCAGGAAAATAATTCCTGCTTCTGTGACTTCTTTTCCTCCATGTCTTCCCTTTAAAGTAAACCAAACCCAATTCTGTAGGACCACTGGGAAATTCTTTGAGAGGAAGGCTGCAATATGCATCTGTGCCAGCCAAACAGCTTTCTAATTCCCGGTTTCATTTCCTGAAGACACCTAAGTAGGGCTGAGCTGCCGGATGTCTGAACTTCTCCCTGATGTATGTATTTTATCTACTATCGTCTCAGACATGGTTCAGAAGACTATATACTGTATAAAAAAGCAGACAGAAGTTGTGACCGACCACACAGTAAGTATACTAGAAGTTCATCCTTCCTCCTGCAAAACATATTTACGGTTGTTTAATATTATAATATTTGAAGAAAGTCCAGAAATGTTGTGAGTTTTTATGACTAAGCAGAGCAGTGTTTCAGGGAATGGATACACTGCTAGTTCAAAATGCTCTAGTGTCTCGGACCCTCTGAATTTTGAAGCTGGGCACTAACTCAGTGTTTCAGTGAGTAGTACTTGCACGTTTCGAGTAGTAGGGAAAATATAAAGCGTACTTGAAAACACTTCTGTGGTAGCAACTGTGATCATGGACCAGACCCCAGAGGGCAGATTTGCATTGCACTTGCCACCTTGATGTTTGGCTTGCTGAGTGTCTGATCAGCCAAGCCAAACTTCCTTTACTCGAAGGGGGGTTCTTTGGGTCATTTACTAATGTGTTCATTAGTGCAAACTATCCGTTCAGCTTTGACAGGAATTTTTTAATAATGTCTTTCTTAACATTGTTCTGCTTTTGCACGTCTTTTTATGATCTTCTGCATTTGTCCCCTTTTACATTTAGCCTTTATGCTGAAAACTGTTCTAACAACAGTTACCATCCATTTAAATGGACTTTGTCTGCTTCTTATTAAGAAGAAATCTTTGTGTTTCAGTAAAATCTGTGGATCTGTTTGGAAAAGTCTTTTGTCAAAAAGACAAAATTTTCATTTGAAAGGTAGCATAATTTTCTGTTTTGTCTCACTTATCACTTACTTAGTCTACCTTTTAATTGCTGAGGTTTTTTTCTCCCTGCAGGAGGTGTAAACATCCACGCACCTAGCTGAACAGAGAAACAGCACACTAATTTCACAGTGACTTTACACCTATTTGCACAGTGAAGGCTGTTATTTGTAAAATGCAAACATCCCAGAAGCCTGTAACAACTAGGCTATAGCTGCTGCACCTCGAACTTGGTGACAGGGCTTCCCTGGCATCTACCTGAACTGCCTCCCTCTGGCTCAGAGAAGAGTTTGGTTTCCTCATGCTACTTTCTGGCTCCTGAAGTTCTACCTTCCTTTTCTAATTTTCCTTTTCTGATATATTTCTAATAATCTGTGGATGTTTAATTAACTTTACTTACAAACAAGTATCCCCACATATGACTTCCACTGCCTCTTCCTTGAAGGCTAGTGTGAAGTCCAGCTGAGAAAAATCTCAAGTACCATCCTTTACCTTCTGTATTGTAAAAACACAAGGGATTTCAACAGCTTGGCTGCCTGAACTGGGGCGTGCTGAGAAGCTCTAGGCAGAATGGCTCTGTGGATCCAAATCTTAAACCAATGGCAGTGTTAGAATTAAGAAAACTAGTAAGGGAAATTAATAATAATAAGCTGCGATACCTCTTAAATACAAAAGCAATAGATGCTGTGGTCTCTGGTTTACGTACATGAAAACAGAGGCAGAACCTGTGCCTGCACGCATCCTTAAGTGCCATGGCAAAGATGGGACTAGAGCACAGCCTTCCTAACTCTGAGCTTAGCATCCTACGTACTCGTCCACACAGTCTCTTTTAACAACAGGACACTGAAACAAACACAAAATGTTAGAGAAGCCGGAATTCAGTAACAGTAAGCAATATGAGATCTCTACTTTCTGCTCAGTCTTGTACTCCACATGAAAGGCTACAGAAACTTCTGGTAATTTTATAACCTGTAGTTTGCAGCTGCATCCAATAGGACTTGGTAGGTAATGGTGACAAGGGCATCAGTTGATGGGATCCCATTCAAGGCTAAGCTTCAGATTCTTGAAGTTCCTGGAAGAATCTTCTGTCTGGGTTGGGTTGTGTGAATGGGCTCTTTGCCCATTTAACTGTGCAGAGCTCCAGATACAGCAAGATCTTCCTGTTCTAATTTGCCCATATTTCATTTCTTAGACTTATCATCAATCTAGTGTCTTTGTAATCTACTGTACTGCTACTTCATGAAGCGGTCTGGGCTACCAGATGCCAGAAGACATTAATGAATGGCTGCTGTGCATTCAGAGGGCAATTGCACATGCGTAGAGCAAAGGGGAAGGTCTCCTGGGCATCCCTTGGCAAAGCGTACTGATGAGTGCTAGGACAGTTTAAGCTACCTTTCACCCTTGTCCTCCCTCTGGTCCTGCGCTGAGTCCTGCCTGCAGAACGCAAGTCCGTATTTCCATTCTGCCCTGAGGCAGCTCTTTTCACCTATGTAGGTGGCCAGCCTGTTTTCCAAATAGAAAAAGGACTCACAGCCAGTTTGACCCTCCCGTGTAAAGACATTGGTGAGACATTAAGCAAAACATCCTAATTAGCAGCAAAAAAGGAATTTTAATCCTGTACAATTTGGGAAGTGAACACTGAAGCTCGAAAAAGTGGGAAATAGAGAAATCTTAAAATGAATATGTGGGGAAATAGGTGAGACAACATAATATTGAAAGTAGAATACTGTCAATATTAGTAATACTGATGGAAATACTAATATTTTATCTAATGACTTTGACACCAAAAGTAGGCAGGTAGTGGTGAAGTTTGCCCATGAGATAAAGCTAAGAAACATTGTCAATATAGCTGAAGTCAGAGACAACATAGAAGGTGAATTGGATAGTCTTGAGGACATGAAATTCAGTCAGAGTACCAGATCATGCCTTTGCATACTGATAATAAGTATTTCTCTTATGAGCTGGGACTCCATCCATTTCAAACAATGAGCAAGAAGAGGCCTGGCCTGTGCTGCTTGTTCCTGAGATGACTGAGCTCTCAGTGCTGTGTAATTCTGCTTTTGGCACCGTGGCAGCCCGTGGTGTAAGACCGTAGCTCAGCAGGCTCCCCTGTTACTGTGTGTCACAGGTCTCAGTGGGCTGCAGAAGGTAAGTGGTAGTGTATTAGTGACATGCTGGCATTCGTCTTGACCAAATTCATCCTCACACATTAATGTTCAAGGGAGAAAGGAGGACTTTTCAGCTCCAGGGACGAAGCAGACTTTCTACATGACCTGCGTTTTTTTGCATGGCCTGGGAAATTCGCTCATTGAACTTTTAATCTGAGGTAATGTTTTAAATTTAGTATTGTTAAAGATGTTTGTTCTTTAAAATGCCCTCTGTTTTTCTTTTTAGTAGCCTGTACTCCAAAATGACATAAAGAAGGCTGGTTTTGAGAAGAGGGCCTAAGGATGGAAAGAGGAGGGAAATACTTTGCGTGAAGCAGAAGTCTGTGAGACAGCGTTCTGCATAAACCTGCCAGTCTGGTTTCAAGATGTGTCTCATAGGGCAGTTTTACTATCCCCAGCATAGCTACTGATGCTTGTCCTGAAGAAAGATAATGCATTATGACCTGTCCTGCCCAAATATCTACAACCCCTTTCTGGATTTAGCAAAAAACCCTCCTTACCAGCCAACCTTCAAATGTATCTCTGCAGAAGGACATAAAACCCAGCAGGACTCCCTTATCACATGGCATTAACTGATGTGATGCTGTCATTTTCGATATGTGTGACTTCTTGCCTCCAACCCCCATGCTGAGGTCTCGTGTTCCTTTTTTCCCCAGGGTCATGTCGTACACAGAGTTCCCACTGTGGCTTTGCTCTGCTGGGTCAAGGGAAACATGAGATGACAATTTTTACCCTTTCCTATTAATGGTTAAATTTGGAGAAGGAAAAACAAGAGGTGTTTGTGGATTTCATCTTCAAGATTGATTTTATAAATCAGGATAAAATGTAAAGACGGACCCTCCTCAGGGCTTTTGACCTCCTGTACCTTTAAGAGAGGGGTAGCGGGATGGCATCTAACAGGCTCTGTAGCTGTCCCAGATTTTAACTGTTTTCTTCTGAATAGCAAGTATGTGATTCAAAGAGTGCCTGGCAAAAGCTTCTTGTATTTTTGTAGTAGCAGCATTGGAAATATTTCATGCATATATAAGATCCAGCATCCACGTAGACTGTTGTTGTTTTCTGCAACTTTTTGTAAGTTTGGGGAAAACTTAATAAGTACTGTTTCTCTTTCTTTCTTTCTTTAAAAAAGACAGGGAGAGAAAGCCTGCATTTTCTGCCATTTCCCAAGAGGCTTTTTATCTGTTTAAACCAACTAGGGATTTTTCACATATTGACATAAGCATTCATTTGCTAATTTGCTGGACATTAAACTGCACAGCATTCTTGAATGAGACTGGAATACTTGGGTACTTAGTGCTGCTCAGACCCCGCATCATTCCCAGTACACATATGGTTTTCCTCCTCTATCTCCTAGATAAAAGTCACTGTTTGATCGCCTTAAGGAAAAGAATGAGTTAAATGGACCAATATTCTAGCCTTGGCTCTAAAACTGGGCCTTTTCAGAAACTCCTCAGCACCTGCAGCAGCTAGGTCATTTGCACATACATAAATAAATAAATTAACAATGAATAAATAATTTAATCCCACCACACAATGCCACCTTGCAGATCTGATCCTTTGCTCCCAGTGAATTTGTCCATTCCTAATTCTTTTTGATAAAGTCCTCAGATACTTGCTGACTGTCAGTCTAATTTTCTTATTGTTTTCGCTTGATTAGTTCTGTATGACCTAAGGTCGCCCTTAAAATCCACATCTCTCGTGAAGACTCCGAAAGGCCTTCTTTTTTTCAAAGGGATGGAAAGTGCCTGCCATTTCTCCGGACAAAAGCCTGGAAGGTTTTCAGTTATTAGCCTCCTGAAGCAGCCCTTTCGCTCACCCAAGCGCAAAAAAAACTCATTAGGGGGCACCTTTCTTTCTGGCTTCTTTAACTGACGCATGTAGGGTTTACGTGTTTCAAGATTTGCAGGTCTTGGATGAATTCGGACAGCCTCCCTTTTAACCCTGCCGGCCTGCAGTTATGCCCACTGCAGATACTCACCGTAGCTCCGTGCCCTTAACCACCTGGAGATGTTTCGTCTTTTTAAAAGCCGCTTTACACCCCGCTTCGTGGGGAACAGAAGAGACGTCAGCGTGCTGCTGCACTTTGAAGCCACGCTCCCGCAGGGTGTGGGTGGAAAGGCAGGCAAGGCTGCCAGCTGCCGACAGGCTCCACGTTTTGCACTTTGCGATTAAAATAGGAAGTCAAAGTTAGTGTCTCGGTCACGCAACCCTTATTACCGTCGGAGGGATTTGCAAGACTAAGGCAGTACAGCCCTGAGAGCCTGCCATGGCTGGGCGGCATTATGCCCTGGCCTGCTTATTCTCTTTCAGGCAGCAAGGTAAATACTCTTCTCATATAGGCTGAGTCGCCTTCCTGAGCCACGCCAGGTGGGCTAGAGAGACTCCCTAAAGATGCGTCTTCACACACGTCGTATCTGGCTGTCTTGCCCTTCGGAGGAATGTGCAAAATTGCCGGCTTCTGCATTCACTTGGGCTGGCAGAGGTTGTAGATCAGGACAGCACCTGATCTGCCGTACTTAAACAGTGCTGCCCAGCAATGCCATACCTGTGGTTACCTTTTAAGAAGAGAAACAGCCTGAAATTGTACTGACAGGTATTACAGTAAGGAGTGTTTCTCACTTACCTAGGCTCTGGTATATTTGTGAAAGAGAGACATCATGTGATTGAAGAGAGGTAGGAGCAAACCAATTATGTTTTCTCTTTCAGAAAAGGGCTGCCTAGTCTCTTTGAAGTGAGACCTCAGTTCAGGCTGGGATCTGAGCCTAAAGAGGAGAAAGATGCGCAGAAACAGAAGGAAAATAAGCAAGTCCAAAAAGTGTAGGTGGAAGATATCCTGGGCAGGTATAGAAAAATAGGTGTCTTGCTCCTGCAACACTACTTCTCTTTGTCCTGAAGAGCAGCTTGTCTTCCGCTGGGCTAGAACTGACTATGATCCTTCTGGGTTAAAATTTGGTAGGGAAGCTCAGGGCTGCAGCTGAGGTCCTACTTCCAAGCATGCATATTTGTGGCCACTAATTTTGGTCCCAGCCGTTTTCAGGTATATTGTCCTTGTTAGGTTGGAAGAATGCACCATTATGACCACTGGTTCTTTTCCTAACTTGCCAGTTCCTCCGAAATCCCCACAATACCAACACTTTACCTCAATGTGGTTTTCCTCTGAAATCTGAGTGAAACAGCCCTCAGTTAAGTAAAGCGAGTCTAGTGCATAAGGCTGAGCTTACGTGCAAATCCTTGCAGGGTCGGCACTGCAAACCGCATTACTCTTTCTGCTGGTATAAATGCTGAGCCGTGATTGGTTGGATATAGCGTAAAATAATGCAGAAGCTATGTGATCTACTCCATAATACAAAGTAATAGTTACATTATGGTCTGAAGAATAGCAGAAACAACAAGAAATGAGAAACGAGGGGAATTTTGGACTGCAACCTGGCAGTAACGTGGTGTTTAATCTTGACTTGTGATCCTCTGTCAGTAGGGTCCTGCTCCCTGTTTCTAATCTGCCGACTGAGTAGCTGTCAAAATTCATTCCACTCTTTGTAACCTGGGTAATCTCATCTCCCGGAAAACTTCAGGACTACAGTGAGTCTTGGAGCACATCGTTGGGACCACACAGAAATTGTGATGTTGTGATACATCAATTTTGTAGAGGCTGCTGAAGGCACCAGGAGACAAATCACAAGGAGAAATTGTATCAACATGGTAACAGGCAGAGTCGTGTTTATAACTTTGCATCAGTTTCCTTCCCTACTTCAAGCTATGCGGGGCTATCAAAAGCTTCCTGCATAAACACTACCCAGCAATAGAGGATGGGTTGGAAGATTTAGATGAAATTAACTCCTGGCGTCTCACTCAGGAGATCATGTATCTTCTGCTGATGAGGTAAGACATACGACCTTGGAAATCACAGTAAAAATAAGGTAGAACCATGGTGGATGGTGATGTCCCTGGAGATCAACTCATTATCCCTCATTCAGAGGATTTTCTATCTGAGCAAGCATCATTTTAGCAGTCTGATGTCCGTTGGCATAAAACTGTAATCCTTAGAAAAAATTTCTGAAGACGTCAATGACTTTGCTGGGAGTTTGCTGGTTAAGTACACAGCTATTTGGCTAATAATAGGAATAACTTCCTATTTTTCTTCAAAATAGTCATTATCTATTGTTGTTGCTCATTTTAGTGCCATTACATTTTGTCTTTTGGTGTTTTGAGGGAAGGTTTGACATCCAGTCTGAAATAGCAAGGGAACTCTGCAAGCTTGAGAAACTTTAATGATAAATAAGGATGACACATTGGGTTTTCAGGAGTTTGTGAGACATTTGGCTACTCCTCGAGCTCTGCATGTTTTCCCAATGCCAAGCATTGTCCACCCGAAAAAGGAGCTGGTAACTTAAGGTTGTGAAAAAGCTCAGCTGTGATTCTGACATCCTGGTGGTCAGGGTGTGGGCAAATGTAATTTATTTCAGTGGGATAAAAATGCTGGTCGTGAAACTGTGTTCTAATATGGTGCGCTGTTTCAAAAATGGAATGAAACTGGATGAGTAGGGGGTTCAGCACCAAAATAGCACCTGGCTAAGGATAAGCTTTCTTTTTAAAATGCATGAAGCACAAGCTTCAGCAGCAAAACTGGCTGATGATGAATCCTAAAAAAATAAATCCTTTTCCTAAAAAAGGGATTAAACATTGTCTATCCTATAATGTGTCTATTTGTGATGAAATGCCAATTCCTAACTACATTCATGAGAACGCAGCATTATTCTGTTCACTCACGTTAGCATCCAGAGCTAGTAAAATTTCACTGACTGTAATGAAGCGGAGAGGAGAAGAGAGGATAATTGATTTCCATTGAAATAATTGGCAACATTTTCCCTTAGCATGCACATGCTTAAGAATATTGATTTTCTGATTTTATATGTAGATGTTTTCTGCATGGAGTTCCTGAAGCCCTTTGCTTCATGTTGGCAAAGGCGGCAGGGGAATAACGTGGCTTCTATTATGCAGGCATCCCGGAGCTAAACCAGTGCCGTGGAGGGGCTCAATTGCTGGGCAGCAATGAGGGTGGGATTCAGCTGCCCTGTTTTTTTCCCTACTTGTATATCTGAATCTGACCTATTGATCCTGCATTCCCTTCTGATTCAAAAGGGGAAAGATACATATTTCAAGGAAAATCAGCTCATTTTTAAAGGAGAAACTAAAATCAGTCTGATAAATTGTCCTCTGGAGATGCCTCTTGACTAGAAAGATTGCTTAGAATGATTAATTCATTCTTAGACCTCTACCTTTGAGACATCTAACAGTTAGTTTTAGTCAGATGCTCATAAATTTCAGTATGTCCTTCTATTATCAGACCACTGAAAAGATTTTTCCTTTATGGTATGATGTTGCTTATGACAAAATAATTTTTCCAAGTATATGAATGAAAAAAAATCCCACTGGTCCCATCCCATCCTTGTATTTCAGCCTGGTAAAGGATGAAACTTGCCAGCATCCTGCCTGTGCGTTTGTGGACCTATAGGCTCCAAAGCACACCTTATGCCCTGGCCAGCTGTGATGAGATGCTCAAAGGGGTTTTGTGCCCTACCAAATGGTTGTCATTTTCCTGAAATAACTTACCACCTTGATTTTTTTCTGTTTGCAGTTACAGTGCCTGGAAGACTCTTTCAAAGGCCTTTAGGAAGCAGGATGCTGACAGCAGGGGTTACCGCTCTGTTCCAGAACGCCAGTCTCCAGATCCCTATAACTTCCTGATGAAGTTTATCATTCTCTCTCTAAATTTGATCCTAATCTGAAAAGGCAAATTGGTTACAAATCCTTTTTGGAAGCAGCTCATAAAAAAGCTAGGCAATTACAGCCAACCCCCCCCTTGCAAACCTGCTATAAATTAACATAGAATAATCCCATGTCTAGAATAACAGCATTTATATTCTCCCCATTGCCTGTCCTTCTAGCTATGTCATATACTTCTCACAGGCATGCACGTCTTCTACCTAATTATTGCTTGCCATATTCAATACTGTAAGTTGCTTTGTGAAGGGGTGGTAGAAGCTCCTTCTGAGAGCGTAAGCAAAGCTGGATATAACACAGTTGCTAACTGCATGTAACATACAACAGACTAAGAAAATTAATGCTACCAAGATTAATTTTCTGAAAAGGAGAGGCAAAGGTGCAGCATGGAGAGTTGCAAATAGCTTTTGGGAATTTGAAATATTCGGTGAAGAACAGCATGCCATTTTGCTGCTTGGAACCTCCTCACCGTGGAAAGGAGATCCTTTGACCTCATAGAGTCGGATTAGTTCCTGCATATGCACACAGGTGGAGGTTGGCCTTTCATTTAAGTATAGATTGTTGTGCCTAGTTGTGGGTTTTTTTTTCTTGGAGGAATATTTTATGCACTGAGTACCAGAGGCTGTAGGACCTGTTCTGTAGCCGTTCTGTACATGACTTTACTTTCATGACCAGAGTAATTGTGTATTTAGGACCAGGTTAGGTTCTTTACTTTCCATACATCTTTATAAACATGTGGCTGCATAGCTGAATTAATAAAATGAGCATGATGAGCCACTGAAATACGTATCACTTACCTGTTTGGTAAGCTCTCTGCTGATGCAACTCCATCATGTCTCCTCCTCATGGAAGCAGCTATAGCTTCAGGGATCTCCAGGAAGCTTTGCCCACCTGCACTAGCTAAGGATTTGGTCCACGATATATGCACATAGGGAACAAGCATGTAGGAGTCTCTTGTTTGCTTTAATATACTGGCTTTCCTGCAGAAGGTGATTTGTAACCTGCTGTAAACAGTGGTAGCTTTAATCATCATTTTACTGGTGTTCATAGATCTCTGCTGTCGAAGAGGTTATGGCATTATGCAGCAAAGGATGTACTCTTGCTCTAGCTCTTTTTCCAATTGCTTTCTCTCCTTCTCCAGACATCAGAGAGAATTTACAATACTTTCAGTAATAAAACTCCAAGACATGTTTTTTCTCATTTCTTTAAGAGAGCAGGAGGTACTGTATGAAAAAAGTTTGTGGCATAGAAAAATTATCATTACTTCCTATGATAAAAAGGGGTTTTATAGTAGAATATGCAAGACAGCTTATATTGATTCCCTGAGAACATTCCAATATATTGTTGTCTTATATGTAATATATATTGTCTCAGGGTTTCCTGAGGTTCTTGAAATTTTGTAATCTGTCCTCAGTGAATATCATTGTTCCCTGTTACACTTTTCTCATTTTGAAACTGAAGCTGTGTGGGGTTTCTTCTATAGGTTTTGTTGTTATTGTTTCTTCTACAGATCCCAGTCCTGAAAACCCAATAGTCAATTTGATAGTAAGGGTAAATTATTTCCATCCTACCACCTTTGGCAGAAAAACTCTGTATCCTAATTTTCACACACAGCTATAGTGGCATCACCTGTTGTAGCAAGTAAGGTTGTACAGGTGTATCAAATACCTGTCTGTATCAAACCATGAGGTTGCCCTAGGATAAATTAAAGGACATTTTAGTTTGGGGGGAAAAAAGAAAAAAGAAAAAAAAAAAGAAGACCAATCCTACATCTTAGTCATAAAAGACTGACCTTTAAAGGCTAACTCTGTGAATTCATCCCTTGGAATAACACTAATGTAGCACGCACGGGATGGTATGAGGATCTAACAAAGCCACATTTAAGCAAAGAACAACCAAGCTAGACTAGGAAATACTGAGAAAAAACTAAACTGAATCCAGCTGTACTACAGAAAAGGACCTGTAGAGGCTTCCTATGGATGTCGTACACAGTAGTATACAGGGTACACGAAGCAGATGGTACACAGACCACACGCACCTCCAGAGGAGGAGAACGGAGGTGCGAAAGCCATAGTCCCCACTCCGTCCTGGCATGGAGAAAGCACTGCAACCCTGTCACAGCTTCATGCTTGCAACTCTAAATTGGATGCCTCCTTCAACTTGATATGCTGAGATAAACCATCTCCGGACGGACTACTGTCTAATCTCTCCTTTCAAAGGACTAACCAGGGCACAGTGTTTCCTTCAAAGACAACCGAAGTGGCTTTGTAGGGGCAGAGCAGTTATGAGCAGGCACTCCCAAAGAGAGACACCCAGTTTTTAGCCTCGGAGACTTCAGCCTTGAGACTCGAACTTCCTAGAAGGATGTCTAAGCCTCAGGCTAGGAACTAAGGGCTGGGAGATGGAGGCGCAGGCCATTGAATCAGAGCGAAGGCGCTTTCTGCCGTAGTCCTGGTCCTAGGGTTTCAGTTGGACTGCAGCCTACCCTAAATGCCTGCACCCTTCATGGGACTGAAAGCCTGGTTTTGGTGCTGGAATTCACAAGAGACAGAGAGGAGCTCAGAGCTCAGGAGCTGCCTGGTTTCCACAAAGCTAGCAGGAGACTGAGATAGTCTCTAAATAAAGGACTGCAAAGTGAGCTGGTGTAAATCCTTCTACATGCGCCGGGTTAAGCCCTCAGCAGGCGTAAAACTGCCTTCATAGTGCTCACCAAAAGCGTAACAACTGAGTCACAGACCCTCTCGTGAATTCCCTGATGCCTTGCAGGACTCCCTTGCTCAAAGGGCCTCATTTTTTAAATTACACAATCATTACGTAGACTACAACTGCATTTTGAGGTGTTACATTCTTACAGTAATTAAAAATTAAATTGCCTTTAAACTTTTCAGAGCATATGTGCAAAAGTTTGAATTTCTTGTTAGCAAAAGCATTTTTTTTCAGCCTAATTAACTGCATTACTGCTGATGAAATATAATGCACATTTCAATTACTGTAGCTTGAAAATGAATGTTAAACAATCTGTTTCCTGAGTGGAACTGGATTTAATATTCGGAGTTTGAATCTTCCAAACTGCTCCTCTTTCCTCGCATTTGTTGTTTCATCCAAATGTTGTTGGTGTTGCCCTCTCTCACCTTTTGAAAGGAGGTTAGTTGTTTTTTCTTGACATGCCACTCTGTATGCAGTATGGTATGTGGGTAGGTATCAGAGCTTTAACCTTATATACATATTAAAATGCCTTTCTCACACATCTTGCCATAATTATGTGTTCTCTTCAATAGAATCCAGTGTTCTTTTCCTAAAACGGCCTTTACGCAATCTGTGGGCAAGTTTGCTAGAAATAAACATGACGATGTGAGAGGGGATGGACTTGTCCAAGGCAGGAGGCAAGTCTGTGAGGTCAGATGCTGCATCTCAGCAAATACGCAACTGTCAGCTGGAGGGTTTTTTTCCAGAAGACTGCCTTTGCGAAGGGGTTGCTGGACAAGCAGGCAGCTGCTTCAGCAGCATGTGTCTAATGCACAGACTGTTCCCAAGAGTCACAGGCGAACAAGGTTTCCTCCTCCTTATGCCTGAGTCACTTTATGAAGGGAAAACACCCATCTAGGCTTCCAGGCACTGTTTAACTCTCTCTGAGAATGTGGTAGCAGGGCAAGAAGCTGATTTGGATAGGGTGGTCATTGTAACCCGGCACCTGAGACCCGCTGCTCTCCTAAGCACTTCTGGTATGACCCTGGTCAAATCGTGCAGGCTACCCTGGGGGACTGTTGAGCCTGAGGAACAGCAGCAGTGTCCCACAGAGCAGTGGGACAGCAAGACTTACAAACTGGCAGGATCTTTGGGAAAGGGATCATATCCATACCACTAGGAAGCCAGCTATCATGTGCATCACTACTGGAAGGAATCTGTGATTAAGAGCCTTTGGCAGTGCTGTTCATCCTCCTTCCCTCAGCTGCTTCTTCCCAACCATGGCTCAGCCCTTATAGATGTGCTGATGCAACTGGTTGTGGTCCAATGCTGTGAGCAGGGTCGCTGACCCCAAGTAAAATAAAAATACTATTTTCTCATTAGCTGGTGACCTGATTGATAAGTTGCCCCCAAAATGACTGTGTTGGCACGAATTCGGGGACTGTGCTCTGTGGCACGGGCTCTGTTTCCAAGGCTGGAGACTCCACAGCATGGCACTGCCACCAAAGCCCCCAGATCTTTGAATGATGCCTTCAGACTAGTGCAAAACCACGGGAAGAAAGAAGGGTTCTGATCTGTCTTATATATGCTCAAAGTTCATAAACATTTTTACTTATTTAAGAGTGGCACAGTAACACTTCCTTCCAGGCTTTGCCTGTTGCCTGTTTAAAACGTGAATTTTTAAGGTGGAGAGTTTGTGCGCAGGCTACTTGTGTGTCTTTGATCTAATTGATGATGTTTTACTTCCCTGAGAGTGCAAATAAATCCTTATGATAAATTAGGGAGTTGGAGATGTTTTCGATAATGCAATATTACAAAGATTGACAAACTCCTCTACCGTCTGAGTAAATGACAAGTGAGAGTCAGTATCAGATACAGAACTGTATGCTCCCATTTTGCTGTCCTTTGATCCCAAAATGATTCTTTGCCTCCAGCATGAAGAAATTACTGAGATGTGACTATGCTGTATAACTATTTTCTGGGCTGAGAAGAATTGCAGTATATGTAGGATTTGGAAAGTGTGAGGAAAAGAGAGGAGTTCAGATAACAGGGAGAAGAAGAGGTGGAAAAGAGGACGTGAAAGCATGGAGAAGGAAGGCGAGGCAAAATAAGGCAAAAGAGATTGGAAGGTCTAAGAAGGAGAAAGATGCTAGCTGAAGGAAAGGAATAGGAAATGATACAGCAAGTCATTCACCATTAGGATTTTCAGGCAAGCAGGTGCGTAACAGGGAAGCTAGTATTTTGGGGGCTTTGGGAGTTAAAATAGTTTATTTTCAGGAACAAAACCCCCTCTATTTGTTCCCGTGCTAGCTGCTGCCAGACACCAGTAAATGGCACTGCCATGTCGCAAGATGAGCACTGCCAGCCCAGACGGGCACCCCACCTGGGACCAGGTATGGCCTTTAACTGTCCCAGCACAGGTGACATCCAGCGCCTACCTCCTCCCACCAGAGCTGGCAGGTGATGCTCAGGGCAGAGCTCAAATAAGTTGTGTGTGTCGTTCCCCCCCCCCCCAAAAAAACCCCCCACAAAGCTACAAATCTCTGCCCCCCAGGCACAGAAATGTAAACCAAAATAAAAACAAATGAGCTCTGCCAAAACACAGGGAGTGCCCGTCCTGGGGGAGCTCCGAGCCCCCCAGCCCCCCGCAGTTGCCCATGAGGATCCACGGCTCTCCGTGCCGGTGGGATCCCCTGTGCCCGGGGGTGGATCCGAGCTGGGGAGGCAGCTCGGCTCCCATCCCCGGTACCGCTGGCTTTAGCGGATGCCAAAATAATTTGGGGGGGCAAAAGATGGGGTCTGCGGGGCTGGGGGTGGGGGGGGCGAGTTCAGAGCCCTGCAAGGGGAGAGGGGGGTGGGGCGGACACTTCTATCCTAAAGTCATTGTAAAGCCCAAGAGGGGTTTATCCTGCACAGCTAAATGAAAACGAAAAGGAAAAATCCAGAATAGCAACACTGGAGATACAAAGACTGTCATGGACCAGTGCGAGTTTGCAAAATTGTATGTAAATGACCCCAGTTTTGACCATGGTGGCCCTCTGCTAATCCCAGAGAGAAAATCTACTTAGCAAAGGCAAGTTTTGTTTAATTTGGTTAACAGGGACCGAAATGCTGAATATATTAATAGTTTGTATTTCCAGCAAAACGCTGTGCCTTTAACGCTTCAGTGCCAAAGGGGGTTCACAAGAGCTTAATGCTCACAGAATAAAAATCGTGTAGCATTTTCTCCATATTCTGCACCTAGCGCTGGTGAAAATGAGTGTAGGACGTGTTTTCGTAATAGGCACCAGCCATTCTGCTGCTGGTGAATGCCGTTGGCTGATCCCATATTGCTCTGTGTACACTGAGCAAGAGAGAGGTTCCCGCTGGATTCACCATCCTAAGGGTGTCCCGAGGAAATGAGGGGTTTTTCGCCCCTCTCTGGCTGACTCATGACGTTATCCCGCCGTGTGACCTTTTCCCCACTAATCTGAAATAGCAGCTTTTCCTGTATTTACAGGTTAAATGGAAGATACACATTCTACTTTTTACTCATTGTAATGAAGATCTTTTTGTCTGTCTCCGAATAAAGGGTCGGGTTGGTTTACAAATTGCGGGTCAGCCCATTCCGTGACCTGGGCAAACAACCCGGGTCAAATCTCCTCAAAGCCTCCCCACCCAACTGGAATAAGTCAATTTACCCCTCGGCGGCTCCGGCCCCGCCGGGCACACCCGGGCTGCGGGGGTGGCTGGGGTCCCCCTGCCCTCCTGCCAGAGGGTGCGGGGACACCCACGGGCGCTCGGTTCGGGTGGGACCGACATTGCCCCGTCGGGCAGGGCGGGAGGGAGCCGTGCCACGGCCCCGCGCCGGCAGCGAGCCTCGAAGGGCTGCCCCCCAAGAGCTTTTATTCGGTTTATTCTCGGCGCTCTGCACCCCCGCAGCGGCCGCCTCCCCTCTGCGCCCCGGCCCGCGCCTTCCCCCTTATTCCTCCTCCTCCTCCGAACAAGCTGCCCCGCAGAGAAACGCGCCGGCAAAACCCACGGGAGATCCCGGTGCCTTTCGGACGCGTGGCCCTGGGAGCATCCCCCCACGGGCGCGCGGGAGGGCAGCACCCACGGGTTGTTTTTTTTTTGGGGGGGGGGAGTGGGGCATCCCCCACCCGGCGGGGCATCCCCGGGACTGCCTCCCTCCGGCGGCGAGCGGGACCGAGACCCGCCGCGCCGCGCTGCGCCCCGCCTGCCCGCGGTGCCGACCCACGGCCGCGGCGTCCAGCGGCCTCCCCGGCCCTCGCGGACGGCGTTTCGCTCGTGGGGTTTGGGTTTTTTTTCCTCCCCTGGGTGGCTGGGGGGAGACTCCCACCGCCGCCCGAGGACGCTCCCTCCCGCAAACAAGCAGGGGCGGCGGGTATAAACATTTATTCCGAGGCATCGCTTGTACAGGCACCGCACCCGGAGGCGGGACGAGGAGCCGGGGGGGGCACATCCAGGCCCCCGCGGCAGAGCCGGGCCCCCGCGGGGGGCGGCCGGGGGCTCCCGGCCCTCCGGCACCCCCGGCACCTCCCTGCCCCCCGGCGGCCTCCCCGTGCGCAAGTCGCGGCGTGCCGCGGTCATAAATAGGATTTTCCGGGCGGGGGCGAGTCTCTATAGCATGGAGGGGTGCTGGCCCGGGGGCAGCCCGAAGGCGTTGGGGTGGGAATGGCCGAGGAGGTTGAGGTAGTGGCGGTCCAGCCCCTGCACGGAGGAGAGGAAGGTGCTGCGCTGCTGGCCGGGGCTGGCGAGGGGCACGGCGGCGTTGGGGAGGTGGTAGGGCAGGGAGGGGCTGCGGGCCGCTCCGTGCCAGGGGAAGGGCCCCCCCGAGGGCGGCTGCAGCACGGCCTCGCCGGGGCTGTGGCCGTGCCCGGGGCACTCGGGCCCGGGGTGCAGCTGGTAGGAAAAGTCCGGCTCCGGGAGGGAGCCCAGGGAGGCGAAGAGGGGCTCGGTGACGAAGCGCGCTTTGGACTGGAGGAAGGCCAGGATGCGGGCGTACTTGGTGTCTTTGGTCTCCATCCTCTCCACCGTCGTCAGGTAGTGGACCAGGTTCTTCATGCACTCGTGGTAGCCGTAGTGGAAGTAGTTGGCGAACTCGGAGAGCAGCTCTGCTGGAAAGGAAGGAGCAGCGGAGCCGAGCTCCTCAGGGTCCGGCCTGGGGGGGGCGGGGGTGGGGGCGAGGCGGGGCCGCCCCCACGCCGCGGGTGTCCCGGCGGGGGCCCGCGCCCGCCCACCTACCCTTCTCCCGGCCGCGGGGGAAGTCCGCCGAGTGCAGGGCCCGCAGGTACTGCACCGTCATCTCCAGGATCTCCGCTTTCTCCAGCTTCCCCGAGCTCTGCAACGGGCGGCGGAGAGGGGCATCACCTCTCCCCTGGGGCTGCGCTGCGCTCCGCCGGGCCGCCCCCCCGCCCCCCGCCGCATCGCGGGGGGGGGGGGGGGTCGCTCCGCACCGGGGAGAAGGGCGCAGGGGCTTCTCCCCCCCCCCCCGCCTACCTGCTTGGCCAGAGCCATGGGCACCGTCTTCCCCAGCTCGGTGAGGCAGCGGTTGATGCGGTCCCTCCTCCGCTTCTCGATCACTTTGTGGGAAACCGGCGTCCTCTGCGAAACAGACGGGGCGCGTTAGTGGCGGGAGGGGTGGGGGGCGGGAGGGGGAAAGCAGCCGGATCCGGCCTCGCCGGCCCGGACCCCCACCAGTGCAGCCGGTCCCGACCCCGCTCCGAGCAGCGGCGCCGGGCGCGACGCGGCCCCGGGAGGGATGCTCGGGCGGCGGGTCCTCTCCGCGCCGCCCCGGGGGCTCCCCGTCTGCGCGGGCGGCCCCGGCAGGGCAGGCTTGTTTGGGGGGGGAGGAGGGGGAGAGTGTGGTTGGGTTTTTTTGGGGGGGGTGGGGGGCTTTCTGAAGGGAAGGGCTGTGAGGGGGCCGGGTCCGCAGAGCCGTGCGCGCAAGGCGGGCGGCCACTCACCCTCCGCTCCTTGAGCTTGGAGGCCATGGTGGGCACTGCATCCCCGCTCTCTCCGGGCCCCTTATAAAGCCATCACTTCTTGGGGGGGACCCCGGGGGGCCTCCACGGACCCGCTGATCCCATAGGATTAGGGGCAGGAACGGCGCCGGGGGAATGTATGCATTAAAGATCAGGGTGGAAGGGGGCGAGAAAAGGGATGAGGGTGGGGTTGGTTTTTTGTTGGTTGGGGTTTTTTTTCTCCCCCCCCCTCTCTTCTTCCTCCCCCCCCCCGCCCCTTCTCGCCCCCGTCCACGCAGCCGGGGGCGGCCCAGCTGTGTCACCCCACGTGGACCTCGGGGACACACGTGACGGTCCCACAATAGCGGCGGGGATGGGGCCGGGGATGCGGCGAGCGGGGCGCAGGGCGCGGTACCGCGCCCTGCGCCCCGCTCGCCGCATCCCCGGCCCCATCCCCGCCGCCTGCCTGTAAATCCCCGTTCCCCCCCCACCCCCCCTCCCCTTAGCTTCAGCGCTGACTGCATTTTAAAGCCTGTCCAGAGTCATTAAAGTAATTAAGTAAGCCCTTAATAGGCTGTTCCGCCCAGTTCAAGGGAGAACCCTTGGAGACGGAGTGGCCCCGTTTGTTCTCAGGCTTTTCTCACACGACTTGGTGACACGTCCATCTTTATAAGAGATGGCAGCGAGGCTTTTTTTGTTTACACCGCTTTATGCGCCGGGGACACCCCGGCAGGTGTGGGACCGGGGGGCTGGCACACGATATCCTTCCCCCCCCCAACCCCGGCCCCGCTTTTTTTTTTTTTTGCCTTTTTTTTTTTTTTTTTTCTTCTCCTCTTCTCTTCTTAACGCCGGCCCGGGGAGGCTCTCGCCAGCCTTTGGCACACGACGCTCCTTTTTTGTGTGGTGTGCGCGTCTGTGCGTTGTTGTTTTACCCCCCCTGCTCCCCCCCTCTCCTTTGGAGAGGCTCAATTTGTAGCCTATTATCCTATAGGAAAATGTCCCATTGAAAAGTATGAATAGTTTCATTGGGCCTAAATTTTAATAATGCGGGTCAAAGAAAAGAGGGGCAAATAAAGAGGGGATCGCAGCTGGTCCGAGAGTGCATTATTCGGTGTCACCTGCGAGCGGGATCGCCGACAGACCCCCTATTCATTTGCCTAATTTTGGTCAATTTAACAAACTTCAGGAGAAATTATTGTGGCATTGTTAAGGAGGGTAAAGCTTTCTGATCGAATTAACAGCATGTTTTGATCCGGTAAATGTCATTAAAAAGAAAGAAACAATCGCGTTTAAAGGGGGGCTCCGAGTTAAACGCGCCAAGTGGAGACGCCGGAGCGCAAAGCTCACAAAGGGAGCAAGTAACTGCCACAGGGGAACTTTTGTACGCTCACATTGCTGAGGTTTTTTACACAAAAAGGCATTATTTCATACTTGAATACGTCTAATCCAACAATTGTCTATTTTCTGCAAACATATTTTCACAGCATTGTTAGCTTTCCTCTCCGCGGCCCTCCGCCCGGGCAGCCGCGCTCCGAGCCCGGCGAGCGCACCGAGCCCCCGGCCCGCCCCGCACCGGCCCCGCACCGCCCCCGCCGGGGCCGCCCCGCCGCGCCGCGCCGCGCCGGGGGGGGGGAGCCGCCCGCCCCCGCCGCCCGCCCCCGCCGCCCGCCGCTTCCCCCCCCGCGGCAGCGCGGCGGCGGGCGAGGGCCCCCCCGGGCCCTCTCCACGGCCGGCGGTGCGCCTCCGGGGCCGGGGCCGGCACCGGGCCGCCGGGGCCGCCTGCCCCCCCACCCCCGCCGCCCCGGCGCTGCCGCGGGGCGCCGCCACCCCGGGGAGGGAGAAGGGAAGACCCGGGGGGGGCCGGCCGGTGCCTGATCCTGATCCTGATCCTGCCCGCCCGGGCCACGCCGGCGAGCCCCGGGCAGCGCTGCGGGGACGGCGTTTATTCCGGCCGTGCCAGCTCGGGGAGGTGTCTTCTTCGAAACCTCCACGTCTGCCCCCGTGCCCCGCATTTTCCCACCCGTTCCCCTGTGTGAGTTAAACGGGGACGACCGTCCCCGCCTCGCCTCCCCCCGGCCGTGCACCGCCGCTCCCGCCCGCTCGTCTCCCCGGAGGCGGCCGGGGGAAAGGCGCGGGGCCGGCCCTCACCCCGCCGCCGCCCCGGGCCCGCCCGCCGCCGCCGCCGCCGCGGCCCCGGGCCGGCCGGCAGCGCGGAGCGGCTCCGCGGAAGAAGGAGGCGGCGGCGGCCCCGGGGCGCGTCTCCCCCGGGCGGCCCCGGGGCGGACCGGGCCGGCTGCCCGCCCGGGCGCCCCTGCGTGCGGTGCCGTCGGCCGCATTATTCTTCCAGGAGCCTTGTAGGTTTCGGTATATTCATTCTCGTACAATGGGATTAAACACTAACCGTTATCATCCAAATTAACTAAACTCTGAATAGCAAATGCGGGGGCTTTTATCCCCCCCCCCCTTTGCTCCACGGGCGGAGATGGAGTTGATCCTCTTACTGTCTGTGTTAACCGCCAGCTGCAGGCACCTGCGAGGCAACTTTTTACACGAGGGAAGTTGTTTATTTTCTCGCTGGCTGCTCCCGCACTGCGTCCCCCGCGGGGCCGGGCCGCCCGGCCGGGGCAAGCCGGGCCAGCGGCGGGGGGACGCGGGGCGGCCGCGGGGCTGGGCGGCCGTGGCATCCCCGCGCCTACCGCCGCCTCGTCCGCAGGGAGCGGGAGCCAGGGGGGCATCACCCCACACTGCCACGGTCGCACTTTCACCCTCGCAGGGAAGCCAGGAGAAGGCTTTTTAATTTATTTTTTTTTAGGGTTTTGTTTTTTTTTTTAGTTTTTAAGTCCCCGCGAGCGCCGGTTGGATCTCCCTGCGGGAAAGGCGTGCTCTTTGGCAACCCACGGCGGACACCCGCGTCCCCGTCTCCCGCCACCGGTTTTCTGCTCCCGCCCAGGTCCCCCGCCGGCCGCAGCCCCTCTCTCCGGGCGAGGGGCTGGCCGGGGGCCGGGGCGCGGACCCCCCGCCCCGGTAGGCGCGGAGCGGGGGATGAGCACGCCCCGGTGAGCGGTGGGGTTGCGGCCCGGCCCGG
Organism: Haliaeetus albicilla; assembly: GCF_947461875.1. Classification (NCBI taxonomy): domain Eukaryota; kingdom Metazoa; phylum Chordata; class Aves; order Accipitriformes; family Accipitridae; genus Haliaeetus; species Haliaeetus albicilla. The sequence goes on along the minus strand of NC_091483.1, from coordinate 48,960,333 downwards.
CCCGGCCCCGCGGTGCGCGGCCGGCGCACGGCTGCTGCGGGACCGGTGGCCGCAGCCGGTGGTTCGTCGCCTCTGGGCAGCGTTTGGCCCCCGTCCCGTCGGCACTGGCCGTGCCGTCCTCTGCCCAGCCACGGGCTCTGCCGGGGGGGTGTGTGTGTGTCTTTTGGGGGCTGTCAAGCTGCTTTAGAGCAGCATCTAGTTTTGCCTTTTTATGAAAACAGGTCGTCTGCCCGCTTTTTCCTCCCCCCTCTTTTCTTGCCTGGCTCCTATGTCACCTTGGGTTATAGGCAATTACTTCGCCAAGTAGTTGAAGCTGCGGATATTAGGCTTGCAGCTCATCGGTGCCGCATGCACGCAAGAAGCCGGCTAAGAGTCTCCCATGGAAAGTGTTGTCCATGCAACGGGTGGCTCAAGTGCAGAAAGTCAAGTGTCACAGTGTGGCTGGGGCTGCAGTCGGCCTACTGCCTGCCGCTCTGGTTCCGCGCTCCGAGGAGTGGGAATGGAGGTCCTGCTGTGTAACGCGGGAAGGCAGTCACGCTCCCGGCCGATCTCATGGCTGGTAGGGAATGGGAGAATGCCAAAGGTGCAGCAGGTCCTGCTTGTAGAAGGAGGTAGCTTTATTACTTGGCAGTCCTGGATCTGTGAAGAAGCACGAGAGAAGGCATTTCATTTAGTAGCATAACCCTCAGCTGTATGTATCACGGTTCCTGACACTGTATTGGCTTTTGCTGGGAGTTTGTTTACTCTTGCACTCTCAGTGAGGCTAGGCTGAGCTAGCAAGTTTGGAATAAGAGTTTCCAGTCTTTTCATAGCTGCTAATGCTCTCTGCCTCCAGGTCTGGGGCTGCTTGGTCATCCTGGTCCCCAGCTGCAGAGGTACCTCTTACCTCGGCACCACTGTTGCTTCCACTGTAGTCCGCCTCTGTGTCTTCCTCCTCTGTCCCAGTGGCAGGACCACGCTCCTCTATTTTGCTCACCTGCCACGAATGGTGGCATCAGCAGGGGCGAGGTGATAACATGACAGGACTTGGGACTCCATCCCTAGGTGGTCATTCACAGAAGAAGCCTCCTTGCTTGTAGCCACGACTCTCTGGTATTGTTGGGTTGATCACAGGGCACGGTCCTCAAAAGCCCAGAGTGCTCTAGGAAGTGCTGTTTGTGCTTCAGTAGATGATGTTCTTCTCATGTGGTGAGATACAGCAATGTCCATAAGCTAAACTTTGATCCTAAAAACTCAAACTTCGATCCTTATCTCAGGAAGTCGTCAAGTATCTCTTGGTGCTTGTGGTGGCAGAGAGGACTTCCAGGTCAGTAGTGCTCCCGAGTGCTGCTATGTGCTTGTCGTATTCCACCTCTGAGGAGGCACGTTTCAGAGTAAGTATGTTTTGTATCATAATTTCAATATAACACACTTTGTTCTTCAGGATTAAAAGCCTTTCATAAATGTAAAATCTGATCCAGTTTGCTTTTGGATTACTTTGGTTTATATGGACGCCAGTTGGCGGGTTGTTTCATGAAGACTCGCTTTCTGTAATTTTACCCGTTTTGGCCTTACTGATTTGAACGCATGTTGCAATCTGCAGCCCGCGTGTCAGCCTCAGTATCATTACACTGTGGATGACTGTGACAGCAGAAAAGGAAGATTAAAAATGGGACACTTGAAAAATGTCCCACTTTTTTTAAGGACTTAACGGAAATTTCGGTGGATGCACAGATTACCTCAAAATGCATAAAACCACCCACTCAGCAGCCTGCCTTGGTCATCCCCCAAATGATCCATCCCCAAGGTCACACAGAGGAGGCTGTTGCCTTGCCTGCAGTCTCATTCTTTTGCCACCGAACTGACCATGATCTTTTATTGACTGTCTTTCTGGAGCAGTCCTGTTTGGCAGTCTGTCGGACAGCACTGTGCAATCTGACAGGTTATCTCCTGTAACAAAGCGTTAGAAGAGAGAACTGCTGGATGGCACCTGCAGAAACCAGGGCTTCGAAAGGTAATGATTTTTGGAGTATGGATTATTTGAGAGTCATTCTTTCGCATATGCTCCTGTAATTTGTAATATCTCCTTTCTTGACTTTTTTTTTTGCCAGACATAAAATTTCAGGTTTATATGTAGTATAGCTAATGTACACAGAATTATATAGGGAAAAAAAGCTTCACTGATTAAAAACAGATGTAGTTATATCTGTTATATCCATTTACAGAAGCTGATTTACATTGACAGAAGACCTGACACAGCTTTTAGCTGTCAAACGTTTGTGTATATATGGCAAAACTTGAGACCGTGCACTGTGTGTTTGTACAAGGTGAGTCCCCCAAAGCAGTGGAGAGGTGTTTGCAATTTTCCTGATGACACCTATCTTCTCAGTCATGTCACCGTTGAGACAGGATGTGTTGCTCTTTAAATGACAGCCTGTCAAAACGAGAACTGAGTGCTAAAATTGATTTCAGTGGGATTTAGGTAGTCTTGAATCTTTGGTGAGGTGTAGCTTAGACTGCTTGTGACTGAGGTGGTCTAAATAGCTTGAGTTAGTGGCTGCCTGGTGTGAATAAAGGCTGAAAGATTTGCCTCAGAAAGTACAAGGGCTTTTTTGGCAATGACAGGTGTAATGCTGATAAAATGTCTACCCCCTCCTCTCCAGTCCTAGTAAAAACTAAAACCTAAGAAAAGTAAAAACTGAAAAAAGTAAAAACTTTCCCTCAGCATGGCTTCACAGAGGCAAAGTCGTGCTTGATCTGCCTGATAACCTTCTACAATGAGGTGGCTGGTTTGGTGGATGAGGGAAGAGCAGTGGATATTGTCTACCTGGCTTTTGACATTGTCTCCTGTAACATCCTCGTAGAGAAGCCGATGATGTGCGGACTGGATGAGAAGACAGTGAAGTGGATCAAAAACTGGCTGAATTGCCAAGCTCAAAGATGGATGATCAGTGGCACAAAGTCTAGCGTCCAGTAACTGGTGGTATAGCCGGGGGTCAATACTTGGTCTAGTCATATTTACCATCTTCATTAATGACCTGGATGATGGGGCAGAGTGTACCCTCGGCAAGTTCGCAGATGACACCAGAGTCATGCTGTCATCCAGAGTGATCTCAATAGGCTGGAGAAATGGGCTGTCAGGAACCTCACGAATTTCAGCAAAGAGAAGTGCAAAGTGCTGCACCTGGGGAGGGACAACCCCTTGCACCAGTATGTGCTGGGGGGGTGATCGGCTGGAAAGCAGCTTGGCAGAAAAGGACCTGGGGGTCCTGGTGGACACCGAGTTGAACATGAACCAGCAACATGCCCTTAGGGCAAAGAAGGCTAGTGGGATCCTGGACTTCATTAGGAGGAGTGTTGCCAGCAGGTCGAGGGAGGTGATCTGTCCCCTCTACTCAGGACTGGAGAGGCCACACCTGGAGTGCTGGGTCCCGTTCTGGGCTCCCCAGTACAAGACAGAGATGGACATACTGGACAGAGTCCAGCAAAGGGCCACAAGGATGATTAAGGGACTGGAGCACCTCAAGTATGAGGAGAGGCTGAGACAGCTGGGACTGTTCAGCCTGGAGAAGAGAAGGCTGAGGGGAATCTTATCAATGTGTACAAATATCCAAAGGAAGGGTGTGAAGAAGTTGGAGCCAGGCTCTTCTCAGTGGTGCCCAGTGACAGGACCAAAGGAAGTGGGCACAAACTGAAACACAGGACTTTCTGTCTAAACAAAAGAAAAACTTCTGCTGTGAGGGTGGCCAATTACCAGAACAAGTTGCCCAGAGAGGTTGTGGAGTCTCCATCCTTGGAGATATTCAAAAGCTGTCTGGACATGGTCCTGGGCAACTGGCTCTAGGTGACCCTGCTTGAGCAGGGGGGTTGGACAGACAATCTCCGGAGGTGCCTGCCAACCTCAGCCACCCTGTGATTCTGTAACTCTGTGAGCTGCCAGTGTGAACATTCAGTCCTGAAGTAATTCAGTCCCAGTTTGGTCTGGCATAAAAGAAATGTATTTTAATTTTTTTATGTTACAGAGCAGATTCAGCTCTTTTACTCTATTCCCAGTAGGATGCGATTCATTTAGATTCAGGGCTTCTACACCTGTGTCAAGCAGAATAAATGGGAGGGAAGCATAGCCTTTTTGTTTATTGTACTTCACCACGTGTTGCATTGTAACTCGACTCATTAAAGACTCGTTAACACCCATTATACTTATGACTGCTTTGTAAACAATGCTAATTCAATTGGACTTCAGAGCTTAATTCCCTCTAGAGTCCTTTGTAACTCCTAGCCATGACTTTCTTTCTAGCTGAAGTGGAAGAGGGGACCCCAGTGAGAGGTTTATGGACTCTGCAAAGCCTACTAATTTAGTAATGCCATAGTTCAAGCATCCTATTATTATGAACCCTCAGTACTGAGCTTATTGCGTGGACTAGGAACTTAAAGGACTTCTTTTCAGCAAAGCAATAACCTTTGGGTCAGTCCAGCTTTGCTCTGACTTCCCAGAGATTGGGTGGACTAAACACTACTCCCTGTTACATTGGCTTCCAGAGAATTATTTCAGAAGCGCGCCCTCGTTGCTAACTCTGAGACATTTAGGATATTGTGATTGCGTTATGGACAGGCTGTGCCCAGCTTTTTAAGTTTAAATGTTGGGCTTGTAATAGTCATGGCACAAACGCAGAAAAGGAGGCTAGAGGATGGGAACCGTCGTTCCATTTCCCTTCCTCTGTAGAAACAGCGACGTGATATCGCTGGTCTTGCACGTTACACTGATGGTTGACTTTTGTGAGGTTTAACCAGTGTCAGCTTATGGCAAGCAGGATAAATGTAAGATCTCAGAGACTTTGTGAAGGCAGCTATTGTAACGTTTATACTGTGAAATAAAAAAGAGAAGAAAGGGACTGATGCCTCCGGGTTCCTGCAGAGTCTGTTGTGTCTTCTAGACAAGGACTGTGGCCCCATCCAGTTGCCTTTTGAAGCTTCATTATTGCTGGGCGGGGGGGTGGCCTTCCTGCTGGCTCTTTTTCTTGGATGCCGAGTGGTCCTTTTTGCTGAAGGCTGAATCATCACTTGTTTCTCTGAGTGCTGCAGTAGCTTTGAGTAATCTAGTGTCTCATTTATTTAAAGGGAGAAGAGATGGATACAGCCAGAAAGGGAGATCTGGGACATGCAGCCGAGAGGCACTGTTCCGTTCGCTGCTGGGAAAAGGTATGTTACAAGAGTTAAAGGCTTTCCACTGCTATCTGCAATTCTGTTCTGTGAAAGTTCTGCCTTTCTGGCGAAGCACTGAAAAGTGTCCTGCTTATGGAAAGTTTAGGCTGTCCTTCTTCAGGTAATGTTCTTTGTCTTTGAACACTGTCAAGAGCCCTCTCCTGTTTGTAAACTCAAGGCCCGAAGGCAATCCCAGAGTTAATGATAACATGTGAAGATCCCACAGATTTCTCAAAAACAAATGTGAAATTAGATTGCATGTCCTGGCTTTAAAATAATCACTTCTTGCATATGCACACCTTTGGTGATAGCAAGGTGAGACCTCTTCTGCTACACAGCAAAACATGACTATTAAATACAAAGACCCCCTTTAAAGGCTGTCAAAGTATTCTGGGTAAGCATCATCCCCTGCTCGCCCTGTTCTTTTATTCTTCCCTAGTGCACCACTATCTAAGGTCAGAGAGAGGATAACAGAGCTCTGGTCCAACCTCGTAGGGCTGTTATTCTGCCAAAACTGGGTAGATCTGACATAGGGGTATCAGATGGTGACCAAATATTTCTCTAATAAGTCCCCCTTTATGAGTAAAGTTAAGGGTATATTGAAACCCCAGCATTCATAAGTCATGAGCCAAGCCCCCCAAACTGTTAAGATGAGTGAAAAGTCAGGAGCTTAAAACTGTCAGCAATAATAATAATAAGCCATCAGAAGGTGGGTTATTTCTGTGGTTTTCTGTTGTTGTTTTTTCCTTCTCCAGCCTTTATGGCTCAGGTTTTCAAGCATCCCCCATAACCGTTAGAATAGAAAAGTAATTTTTATGAAATCCGGGGATCCTGAAGCAGAAGTATAAATGACCAAATACCATTAGAACTGCTAAATGAAAACAGGATGTTTTTAGGAACTCTAGAAAGGCTATCTGTGCTAGATACGATGCCACTGCTTTTCATTGCATCTGGCTTGTTTTCTAAACTAACTACACCAGGCCAGGAAGAAGTACCCCTGTCCCCTCTGGCTTTAATGCCATGTCTGTCCCCATGGACCATTTGATGGAAGGTTACTCCACATGCCATAAGAGTGTGTAGCCACCTCATGCGTGGTCTCAGGGTCCATTCGTCCTTCACATTCGTACCCCACCCCCTTGATGGCAGAGACAGGAGTGTGGCTGGGCACCCAGCCTGTCGTGAAGCTTCGGGCATTAGTTGCTGCTTTTTCTAATATATTGTGGTTTGGGATGCAATTGGGAAAACGACGAATGAAAGTGCCAGTGCCAGAAAGGAGAGCGGGGAAGAGTTTGTCAGTGCCAAGCATTGGAATCACATAACTCCGTTCGACCGATCTGGCATTGTTTCGCTGAAGCAATTATATCTGTGGCCTTGATATAAAAAGTACTATTTTCTGCACTGTTATATACATATATGAAGGTTCATCTAAAATGCAGATTGGAATGTCATATGAAGGTTCATCTAAAATGCAGATTGGAATGTCGTCACCATGCCCCATGGCAACATGTGGCTGACAAGACAGGAGGCAGCGGAGAATTAGTCCCACAGCTTGCTCCTGGCATTTGCAAGGTAGAAACGTCCCGATTCATCCACAGCCTGTCTGTGGTGCTAAAGGCAGGCCCCATTAGATAAAGAAACAGCATCTCCTGTATTACTTGTCACCAGGAACTTTTGAAAAATAGCTTAATGCCGAGGGGTATGAACACTCTTAGCAAACAGGAAGGTTTCTTTTTCCCCTGCCAACACTTGAACATCTTCACTGAGGAGGCTGCTCGGCCCTTTCCTGGTGTGTAAACCTTCAAAGCTTTGTGAGAAACTCTGGGGAGATTAGGGGTTGGCTACTGCCCTCTAGTGATCTTCACCATCATCTAAGGTTTCTGACTCGCCTTTCCTTTTTTCTAATCGAGTTGCTAAAAATTAACTTTGTGTGTGATCGGATGCATGAAATTCTGTGTTATGAACCAGTGCCTGATTCTCGAGATCTCAGGATTTACACCAGCTGACAGTATGGACTGTCCCTAGTGTGGACACCAGCTGATGTGTCTCTAAAAATACAGTTAATGCAATCCAAGCGTGCTGCGTTAGGCATTTATATTATCACCCGAGTTAGTTCTTTCCCAATTCCTTACCAATTGATATACCTTGCTTTGAATAAGCTTATTGATAGATTTGTTCCTCAAATAAAAACATCGCAGCATTTTAAATACCACCTTTTCATAATAAGCTACTCACCCTCCTTTCAAAATAACAATAATCATAACAATGACTACTATTAGGAAACGTTATAGCATATAATCGTTGAGAAACAGAATATTTGGTTCAAGCACTAGTTAAGTAGTAGGATGCGTACTTCTTCGCTCAAGTTATTGATTCAAAATGCTAGGTTTCCTAAGTTCTCATCAAGTTTTTCCTAATGCAAGTGCTGTCTGAGCAGAGTTCTGCTGTTGGCATTAGAGGGCAGTCTTGAGGGCTTAGTTGGGTTTTCGCGTCACAGTCTGGCTAGGATCTAATTTAAAGCAGGCTAGCATACGGCTATTTTTGCTCTATTACGCAGGCTGAATGCAGTACAGTCAATTAAGAAAAACTGTCTCATTAAGTCTAGTGCCTGGCTGTGTTGCTCATCAGTGAACGTCAACAACCACGGGTTAGGGACAGTTGAGTAGTTCTGCAGGTAGAAGGGCTGCAATTATGACACCTGCGAAGCAACAAGTGTGTTGATCTAATTGGCCTATGTAATACGCACACAAGGAAAGAGAGTCACCTTTACCTTTATGCTGGAAGACTGAGTGGTTAACAGCTTTGACTTGTTTCCAGCAGCAAAATGAATGCGCTTAAATTCTCTCCGGAGTGACACAGACCACTCCAGGTTTTGATTCAGGCACATGAGACCGTCACCACACATAGGAACTGTGCAGCTTCTTTGCCCTGTCACACCTTTCTCGCTCTTGCTTCTAGGCCAATGAACACTGCTCACCATCATCTTTAGGTACAACAGCTTCATATTTAATCACTTTTCCTTCAGAATTATGTAGGGCAAAGGTTACAAAAGTTCTTGGCATCTGCCATATGATGTAGGAGGAAATCATCATCAGCAGCAGAGTCTCTTGTGTAATCTACTGGTATTTTTGGAGATATGTTTGGGTAATAAAATGTTTGCTTTATCTACTGATCAGACTGCTTCCTATAGAGTAAAAATCGCCTGTTGTAAAAAAATGTCTTTGAGGCAACTTTATAAAATCAAACCTTACAAAGGCATGAGGATAATTTGCAAAGCCTGAATTTACATGACGAATAAGGATACATTCTGGAGCAAATCGAAAGCAAATGACTTTTCCTGAACATGAGATTGTCAGAGGACAGTGATTCACGATTCAGCTGAGGGAAGGGGAAGAGTAAAAAAATATGGGTGGAAAAAATAGTGAGCTAGGGGAGAGCACGTTTCAGATCTTGAATCACTTCTGTAAAAGCCATGCTGACGGCTACTCTGTTTTTTGAGGATTGTTCCAAATTCAACATCACTTATCTTGAAATGATCTTGAATGGTCCTAAAAATAGCTTGGTACTGGAGATGCCAATTTTTCCAGTAGTTTCCCTAAGACGTCAGCAAATTATTGGCTATGAGAAGCAATGCTCTACCCTCATCTCCATGGGAAGACTATGTTTGTCTGCTGCAATACAGTGCTTTAGAAAACTGCATCCTCTCAACTTCTATGATTTTCAGCATGTCCTAGATATCTTTGAAGATAATGCCATTTATGGCTGGCAACTGCAGAGGCAGGAAAGTCTCATGTCCTCTAACCTGACAGCTGGGCCGTTCAAAAGGGTGAACAGGGATCTCGCCAAGTGCTGTGCCAACAGAGCAGATTTTTCCAGGTAGTGGGGTAAAGTGGCAGCTTTAGGATAACTTCAGGATCCCTATAATCTGGCTAAAGCTGAGTCAGGCTGCTTTTTCCCCCCTGGTCTCCTGACAGCCTCCTTCCCCTGCTGCAGCACAGATCTGTGCAGAAGGAAGCTGACAAGAGTTTTTCCCACTCATAACGGAATGATACTGATTCCAGCAAAAGCCAGGAATCTGGAAAAAACCAATTTCCACTAAAACCAGCCCATGGCAACGCCTTCTGATACTAGATAGAGAGGAAACTCTTAGGTATCTTTGGGAGTGCAGCATTTGAAATGTGAAAATCCTGGTCACTGTTGGACAAATAGCTGCTCCAGATGCATCAGTCAGCCTGCAGCATGTGTAACAGCTCTGAGAGCAATGAGAAAGTCCAAGGAGAATTGTCCCAAACCTGTGGAAACCTAATAAATGGCAGCTCAACGGAAGCAATAGACTCTGCTGCTGCCTGAGCACATCCCATGCTATCATTTCTGTGGAGGCACTTGCAGGTGTTTGGCATACAAGTCAAATGTACAGGACCAGCGTACTGCCCTTCAAAAGAGTGTGCGCTGCCTCCTAAAACCACACAGTGGAAGGAGAGAAAGAGTTCATCTCAGGGAACAGCATCTTAGCAGCTTTCTCTGGTGTTATAACTGGTTTCTTCCTCCCTTTGGAGACTGTGGTCTGCAGAGCCCCATGTTTCTTCAGGCTGTCTTCAGACGTCATTCCCTCTGGCTTGCTCCTCTTGCCAATGTGGACCACCTGGGAAGAGAGAACCTTACAGTGATTAATAAGCGGCAAAAATTAATTGACTCTAATCCTTGCACCTGAATCGTCACAAGTTATCCCTTCTGCCTAGTTTGACAACTGGCAATCCCATGTGAAGAAACTGGGCGAGGAAGGAGTCCTGTCGCAGCAGCTCGGACTTACGGGTCTGGGCTGGGTTGCACAATCTCCCACTTCACCGGAGATGGGGGGAGGCAATGGGAGCCACCAGCAGCTCACCCCACTGCTCTGGCGAGCAGGCTCCTCTGCTCAGCCAGCGGAATAGCAAGGGAGAAGGGTGATGAGAGATAAAAATTAAAGCTGGGAGAGTAACTGGTGATTAAAGAGTGAAAGTTTTTCTCTCACGCCTGCTGAGCACCGGGCTGTGTAACAGCAGTTTGTATGTAAATGGTCAACTTGTCTGTCTTCTTGGTAGGTGCTAGCTGCTTGCTAGCTTCTCTTAGCACAGCGTCCCAATCTGAGGAAACTACCAAACCACTGCAGATCAGCAGAGAGGAAACATTGCATTTTATTAACAAGGCATGCAGGGAAATTTTGACAACCGTTTTATACTGACGGAGTAAATCATGTTTAGCACCATTCACAGGTACATAGGATATCCAGTGGCAGCTGAAGAAGGATAAGAGGTGGACTGGGAAGGGGAGATCATCAAGTTTCCCAAGAAGACTATTTTCCCAGCATCTTTCTGTCATTTTCCATTCACTTTCTGTCCTCTCTTCTGTGCTTTGGAATCCCTCCCTCCACCTCTTCATCCTCTTACCCGTGGCTGGGATGTATCAAGCGGTCTTCTGCATATCACCATTTCCTCTTGCTAGTGTTTTCATGGAGCTGGAAGTCACATCCTCCCCTGTTTGTGTTGGATCTGTGATCAAAAACCTATAGCAAACACATATTCGCTTGATGATTAGGGATGCCGGCTGTGGAAAGGTGATGTCGTAGAAACAGGTTATTAATTCAGCATGCCCCTTTGCAGGTTGTTTTTACTTACAGCGTGTTCACCTGTGTCTGTCTGAGAAGAATTTGGTCTGAAATAATAATGGGAAAACGTGCGGCTGTCTGCTATGATGGTACTGAAGAGTGAATGCGCAGTGAAGAGCACTGGCAAGCAGCACAGACAGGTCTGCAAGAGATGCATTTCAGTGCATTTGCTGTGTAAAACAGGAGCACTGCTTGTGGGTTCAATTCTGTTCTTAATCCCCATGTGTCTGTTTAAAGTCAACTGCAAAATAAACAGAATTTGACATAAAATCAGAAGGGGAACGTGAAGTAATGTTGACCTGGTTTTCCTTTTTGAGATATTTCTGCGGTGTGCATCAGCTGATTTTTCTCACAAAACTTCAAACTAGCTGAAAGCTAAAAGCATTAATGAAACTGCAAGCGAAATTAGGAGAGTGCAGAGGTTTTTTTTTTTCCTTTTGGTACCTCCATCTCTAATAAAAGTATCTTTATTTAAAATGCCATGTTAGCCTGATGACATTTCTCTGTAGGATGAGAAGGAGACTGTCAAGAAATACATTGATGAACTAATAGATTGATGAACACTAAGGGGCTATGAAGCAGGATTAAATACCTAGGATATTAATTTTATATTCAAGGAAATCAAGGAAAAAATCTGTGCTGTCCTCTTGACCATTGTCACATGAGTAGGGGACAGGAGAATTGGGTCCAGGATGTACATGAGAGGCTGGATGGACACAACTGTACCTGATGGCACCTGGAATGGGGTTGTTTAATTCTAAATTAAAACTGTGCTGCATTTATTAAGCAGGGATTTTCATCCACAGTTTTGTAAATCCCTGCATTGTAAGTTTTGTGACTTGGATCCTCACCTAACCTTGGCCTATGGATGTTTTCCTTTTTATAGGATAAGCACAAATTCCAGTTTTTCATTACACCGTATGTGTAGACTAAATACACTGACCAAGTCATTCCACTACTGATGTCAGCACTGGAGCCTTTAGGTGTATTTTGATCATGGTCGAGAGAAGTCCTTTACTGTGATCAGCAATGTCAGCCATTTAAAAGATATATACTGAGTACCTTTCCAGAAGTACAGACTGATTCAATACACATTATGTGCTAGTCTGTATTGGCAGGGGCGACCCCAGCGTTGTCTTTTCAGGCGGGGTTTCTGGTTCTATATTTATGGTCTTTTTTACTCTTTCTGTGTGAGCTGGCCTTGCCGCTGATTGCCTCTCTTTCGCTGCTTCTCAAATCATTCCCAAGCTGTTGCAGAGGCAGTCTTACGAATCACCCTAGTCATGGCATTCACTTCTACAATGTAAATGTGTGTGGGGGTTATTATTATATTATCGTTTGAGACTTTCCCTGTGTGGGGATGTTGTCTGGGTGCCCCTCTACTGTCTACAGAGGAGTACTCGGGCTCGGCAGCTGATACTGCAGGCGCTGGCGCAGGGGTGTAGGGGCTGCACCGTACAGGGCAATGAGCAGAAGGAGGAAAGGGGCCATGGCTACTGTCCCTCGTGGTCCTGGGTGTTCTCTTTCAGAGCAAAACTAATTTTATTTCACAATCACTGTGCCTTTTAACTCCAAAACAGCCCATATGAACCTATTGGAGTCATTCCATTAGCACCAGAGGGCATTAAATTATGTCTATGATGGCACTCAAAGCCTCTGTTTTCACTTGTTGGCAGTGAAAGCCTATTTCATGTTTTTCTCTACACTTGCCTGTTCGTCTTCTTGATTTTCTAAACACGGAGTTAAAACACTGAAGTGTCAGTACAAACTTTCTCTGTTAATGATGATACTGATTTTTGCATTGAATAAATATTTATTTCCAGGAAAAATGCAACTTTATTTTTTAAGGCAGCTAACGTCCAAAGAAGGCTGTGGTTTTTCAGATGTGTGTGGAATCAACAGGTTAAACTCACCTCTGCTGTATTGCTTCTGAACTTAGTGAATTTGCACTAGGGATAAATTTGAGCAAACATTTCCAGGCAGCTGTTGATCTGTTCTGGTCTTTAACCTCAGTGTTACAAAAGCTCTAAAATAGGTCTTGGGGATCTGTTTGGTAACAGAGAGAGATTTCTTCTTTGTTCACAGCTACTGAGTACATAAAAGACTGCTTGAGCTGCAAAAATACCTTCTAATGCTTATGTTCAAGCACACGCAATTGCCAGATAGGTGCCAGAAGGAGAAAGATCCGTAACAGATCCGAAAGCCCAGGAATGTATACCACGCAGCCCACACGGTGCAGGGAGCCCACAGCTAGCACCAGCTGGGAAGCTGGGATGTATGTTCTGCAGTGCCCTATGGAGGCACCAGCTCCTGGCTGGGAAGCAGCAGAGCCTGTTGGCCAGGTCGGGCATCTCAGTATCGTGCTGTATGGCATAGTCGGGACATACCTGGGAACATTTAACGTGGTACCACTCAGGGACAGCAATGCAAAAGACCAGCTCGTGGTCTTTTGGAAGTGTTGTTGCAAATATTCAACTGCTTTTTTTGGTTTTTGTGAGGCTATGGGGGTCCAGGAAAGAAAAAGAAGCAGCTTTCATTCATCACTTTTGATACAGACATTCTTCACTGGACATTGTCTTGTTTACCAAACCATGGGACATACCTTCTCTTTCATTCAAAGCACTTTCTGCGCGCCGCGTGCCACTGTTGTGTTATCAGGCAGTTGGAGAGGGAGATAAAGTGCGGCCTCAGGCAAAACAGGTAAAGGGAGAAGGCTGAAGACATTAAAAGAAAATTTAGGAAGAAAACCAGACTGATTTTCTTAATTTCATCTATTATACTAAGGCACAATCTTTCAAAGAAGCTGCATTAACAGAGTCACCTTTAAACACCCTGGGCAAAAAGCTCAAGGGAGCACTGTAGGGAATTGTCCAACCCTGGTAAAAGGGAGAAGTAAATTTCTTAATAAGCAATTCTGCATTTGTAATCCTTATTAAATTTCACCCTAATCACTGAGCATTAACAGCAGTGGCTGTGATAGCAGAAGTCATACATTTTTTTCAGGTCAGACAGTTCTCCTTCTTTTTCTGAGAACTTCATTTTCCAGTACTATTTTGGGAGTTTGGGTGCCTTTATTTAGCAGTGTAAATTTTAGTCTCCAGGCTCACAAAAGTGTATTTTGTAATAAGCTTGCTGAAGGCAAATTGCCAGTGTTCAGTATCCATGAGACATATTGTCAGAAAGTTTAAGATTTTTAGAAATTTAAAGCCAGATAAGCTCAAGTACTTGTTTAAGTATTTTGCCAGATAAGACTGCATTTAAGACCATTTCTTTTCCAGTTGAATTTGTACTCTTAAATCAGTGTGAAATGTTCCCCAGTGAAGTGCTTAACTCAATAAGCAAACAGCCGAACAACTAAATAAGCTGTTAGTGAGTGTTTTTTTGTTTTGATGTGGTTCTTGGAAAAGAACATGCGTTGAAGGTGATACAATCTGACCTCTACACATGCTGTGAAGATTGGTAAACAATCCAGGGTATCTCCCACAGAATGAGGAAAGATCTACCAACAGGTATAGGCTTGTTGCAGCAGTACTAGGTTTAGAATAAACAGTAGATTTGAGTTTTTCCACTATTTGACCTAATTTTTACTGTCTTTTTGGTAGAAAATCATGTTTTCTCTATCTGACCTTTTTGCTATTTGTGGGCTGCATTTGAAAAGGAGCTTTGAGCCTCACCCCAGATGTCCCGCTGGAGAAGCAGAGTCCTGACCCTTCAGTTAATCACAGGGATGCCCTGCGCAATGCTTGAGGTAGCTTACATCCCTCAAAGCAGGATCCAAAGTTGAGACACTTCTGTACCGCAGAGGTTACTCTCGCCAGCCACATAGGAAACAGTGGCTACCTTCCTTCTGACACCAATGCACCAGTGGCTGCTTTCCTTTGGGTAGCTTTTCCTGTGTGTTTCTTTTGTTTTCTTTGTTGGGTATGTTTGCTTCTACAGTTCCATCAGTGTTGCATTCCAGCTGAGGCATTTCACTGGGGTTTTTCAAGTTCTGCACAGTTGACATTCATCTTTTCTAATGGAACATGCTAAGAGTTAGCCTCCTGGTGCCTTCAGATGAAACCTGGTTTAATTCTGAGAGTTCTTCTTTAGATCTGTGATAAGGCCCCCAAAAATGCTGGCCAGACCATCCCATGCTAGGAGATGTGATGGCTTTCTTCAGGGTTTGGTCCAGAGTAGTTCATCTGACAGCTGCAGTTCACAGTCCATGAGAGACCAAACAGTGTTTATTTGACTTGGATTGACATGTCAGCTCAGCTCTGGACTTTGCCCTTCACTGGTCTTTCATTCTGCATGTTATATAAGTTTGTAGTCTAAATTGCAAATCATCTATCTGGGGATTTTAAAAGTTAACATTTTTCAAGGGTGCGGGGGGAGAGGGATGCTCTTTTGGCAACAGCTTGGTGTGCTAAGAGCACAACAATGCTGACACGTGCAGTATAGAAATAAACTTGGCATTGGCCATCTTTCCAGAGTATTCTCTGATTTCTTGTGGACTTTGGCACTGCTCTCCTTCATGTCTCTCTGATTCACATCTGCTTTTGTCTGCTACTTTAGATTCTCCTCTGTGCTCGCAATATCAGGGTACTGCTGTACGCTGTGAGGTTGCTCTGTGTCAGTGTGATGGGGGTGCGTTTCTTTGGCTGGAAAATTTTCTTTGCTTTGTCCCAAGTTAATTCTGAATCTCCCTGTAGCATCTTGCTAAACGTCTTCTTGTTCCACATCTGAATTACGTCTCCTGTTAGAGATTCACCGAGCTTCTTGGTAGCTCTTTACCTCCCACCAGTCATAGAGCCTCTTGCTGTTTCACCTTTCTTTTTGTACTTAAAAACATGCTGCTTGCAGGTCTCAATTTTATGAGGCACCTTACTCTTCATCCTTTTGTATAATGTTTCACTGTTGCCTTCATCTGCCTTGGTTCGCTGCAAGCTCCTACAAAGTGCTTTTGAGCTGTCTGTTACCAGAGATGAGGTTGATTTCTGATTGCCTGCCTTTTTGCTGGGACTCAGGGCCTGTAGATAAAACATGGGTTAAGACTTCTCCAAGATGATTCTCCGAGTTTCTTTTCCTGGGTTCAGTGAACACTAAACGCCAGGACGCTGACGGAGATCTGTGCCTTTTGGTGTCTGAGCTGTACCTGTGCAGCACTAGGACTAGTTTTACAGCAGCCTAAATAAAGATCTGTTTCCCTACAAGAGTGACTTGCTCTTGCCTTCTCGCTCTGCATGTGGATATGAGGACCGGAGAAAAGAAAGGAGATGTAATGGCTCAGGAGGAACTGAGCTGTGGAGAAGGTGTGGCTGGACTGATGTATTTTGTTTGGTAGCACAGTGAGCTCGGCAACCACTGGAAGACGTTGATGGAACTGGTAGATGTTTTTAGTGGGGCAGTGTATTTTATTCAGGAGGACCTCAAGGAGCAAAGCTGGGTTATTTTGACATTTCAGCACTGAAAAATAATATTGATCCACCTACAATCATACCTCCTTATTCTGTTTCTCTTGTGCTTCAGATAGTTCTTTTCTCAGGTGTGAAAAGAAAGAAGAATACTAACCCAAAATGTAGTGTAAATGTAATGTCTTAGGAATTACTTGAGGTGGGATGGCTAAAAGTATTGCCATTTCTGAATTTTCTGCCAGGTGTTTCTTTTGATCTATGCCTTACAACTAGAGACTCTCCTGGTAAGAAAAGTATGGTGATCTTTAGTTGAGTTTGTTTACTTGCTTTGAAAGTAGCTTTTAAGCTAGGTACTTAGCCCTCTGCTGTTACTCAAGAAACTCTGTCATTGAAATCAGGAGTTTTAGCTAAATACATATTACCATGATTGAGTCAGTCTGCACTTTGCATTTTAGATAAAATAGAAGTGTTTTAACCTGAATTTTTCACTAAAAAGTCTCTAAGTGTAATAAGGGATTTTAAGAACGAGTATTTTTAAACCTTAAATGTGTTTAAGAAAAAAAATGTTTAAAAATGCCATCACGATATGGTGCTAAAGCAGCTTTGGGGCACCTCTGCCTGCATACTCGCCTGCAAATGTGTGAATCTCTGTTTTATATGGAATTGTAGCATTGTTTACGGATTTTTTACAAATAATATAATACAAATAAGCTTTACAAGCTGTAGACCTGTATGATGTATTTCAAAAGGATAATTAAGTTAAAATTGTATAAATTGGTGTGATGTGCATGCTTTTCCTCAGCGGCACATTGAGAACATTTTGTGGCTTGGAATAAAGGCTGTTAGAAGGATTTCAGTGGGACCAAAGAGCCACTTTAGCCACCAGACAGCTGCGCAGGGGCTCCTCCAGTCTTTGACCGGGTTGTGTAAATCCAGTCTGCTCTGGTTAGCCTTTAGATATATGGGCCCACCTATAAAACCCGATATGTATAATTACATTTATGTGGCCCCCAGGCCAACAATGAGAAGCATGGGTGAGTTAGCATGTTGAAATGTGTGGATATTAATATTAATATGCAAGAACATTAATGTTTCTGTGTCTTTTTCATGAAAAACTGTGCTTGCTGTATTCCCAGGAGACCTGAGGTGTTGTTTTGTTGGTTTTTTTGTTTTGTTTTGTTTTGTTTTTTAATGTAGAATCACTTCATGGGCATCCTGTGTAGGTCGTACCGTTATTGTGAAAATGAGAGTCAGCTTTTGTAACCTCCTCCCTTCTTTATTAGGTTGTCTTTTGCCTCAGTGATCCTCTCCCAAATAACCCCTAATTATCAGTTCCAATGGGAGCAGAGCAATCCTATTTTGTCCCCCCAGGGCACCTCAGCATTTGTGAATGGTTAACTCTGATCTCAGATAACTGGTTGCGTTCTTGCGGGAAGCCCAAGCCAGTGAAATTACTTTAACCTTTTACCTACATAACTTTTCCTATAACAACTTCGGTTCCCTCTGCTCTATCTACCTTGCAGACTGAACAAAAGCTTGAGGTGTATTCCCAGCAAATACATAACACTTGTCACGTGCAAAGGACGTACACTTGCTCCCTGCAAAATACTATCTTCCCTGACACATTATTCTGCAGTCTTTGCTGCTTAAGAAACTGCAGAGATGACCGCTTTAAAATAGCTTTGCAGTTTATGGATGGGTACATGGTGCTCCAACATGCAGTGTCACAACGGGATTGGCAAAGACAGCCTGAAAGAGAGTATGGGCCCAAATTGCTACAACTGTCTGACGAAATGCTGTGCAGAAAGTGGTGTTGCAAGTCAGGCAGAGGTAAGCCACAGGCACGGCGCTGGGAGCATGGAGAGGATGAGTCCAGGCCCCAGGAAACTCAGTCTGCTGGGACCTCAGAAGGCGTAAAGGTCATAAAGTCTACTCAAGGGTGGGAAGCCGTGCCTTGCCCCTCTTGCCCATGGTGCTGGTGACCCTGAGAAAGGAGCCCAGCTTAGCCTAGCTGTGCAGATTTAGTGTGAGCTGCAAGGCCAGAATGCACCTTAGATGTCTTTTGCTGGTCGGTGTGTTTAAAATACGGCTTGCATCCATGCCAGGCTTCATGGACCTGATCTCACCTGCTCACAGAAATTAGATATTGTACTGGATTTTCAGGTCAGGGTGCATTTGTCTTTGTAAGTCTAGCTGCAGTGCTTGGAGGCAGAAGCCTTGAGTGTGATTAAGCAACCCTTGCTTGACTCATTTTCAAATACAGTGATCCTCTTTCAGCCAAAGTGGGTTGGATTTTGGCATAGTTTGGGATCACTTTAGACTTTAACTGCAAACAAAACAAAGTCTGGTTTCCGTTTCAACCTCATGGTCCATAGTACAGTTTTACTCACTTAAGTTTTTCCTGCTGACTTGTGAATCCTAAACAGAACAGGTATTTTCCCTTTGTCTCTCTGAAACCATTCTCCTACAACTGTTTGGGGAATAAAATAAATGCGTAGATGCTAGCTGTGAGACAAAATATACCTGTGGTGACATGTAAGAGAGCCCTACTGTTGAAAACACAAACACTGACATGTTACACTCAGTTTTCTTTGAAACTAAAGTAAACAAATAAGATTATGCAGTGAATTAGAATTAGTTTTGCAAGAATACCCATATAACCATTCCATAAACCTACTTAACAGTGCAAACAAGATGCAGAGAATGATAATAACCTAGCACTCCCTTCCCCTTCTCTTTCTCAACCTCTCTTGAGATGAAATCTGATTTAATAAAATAGTATCTGCTAATACATAACAGCTCAATAACTGAATTCCTTTGTGTGAGTACTCTGCTGTTGGCATATGATGTGATGCCAGCCTAAGTATTCTTAAACGCTTTTAGTAATATCCACACAGGAGGGTTCTACAGATTCATCAGATGAAACTGATTTGAAAGCTATTTTAGTCTAATTAATTTGATTTCTCTGTGCAGACAAACTTTCAGTTTTCATGCAGTGACATGTCTGTTTGCACCATGCTATGTCAAAATGGTTTGAGACTGGTAAGTACAAAAAACACATGTAAGCATAACATTAATGTCACACCCAATCAACTACAAAGCCAATCAATACATCAGGAAAGGTCATCCCTCTTGAATACCAGAGTAAATACATGGTATTTCTGTGGACTTGGATACGGGTTTATCAGAGTACCTCATCACTGTTAGGTAGTACCAGCACAGGTCTGCAAAGAACTTGATTCTTACTTGATTTTAGAGAAGGGGAAAACATACTGAGTGTCTTGGTCAGGAGTCCTGAGATAACTCTAGGTCTCAAGGTCATACCCTAATTCTGCCTCTTTATAGTATGTTAAACTATTTGGTAGTGTCTAAATCTGGCATTAGATGCAAGCAAAGTTGACAGTTGCCCAAGGGTAGACAGACGTGGGTGGAAAAATGATGTCCTGAAGAAGGAGTTGGGGAGGACACAACACATGAAATTGTTTTTCCCTTCTCTCTTCTGCCCAGGTCGGCAGCACCATATCTATGTGTTTTGCAGGTGATGAGGAGGGGAACAAGAATAGGCTGAATACTGTGGGCATTTATGCATGCAAAGAGCTGAACTAGGCTGTGGCCTCCTGTTCCTGGGATCAGGGAGCTCACTTACTTAGCTTTAGTACCATGAGCCTCTCTGAGGCAGCAGCGTCTGTCAGAGCCCTTCTGCCACCGTGGTTCCATTGAATTTTGACCCCTCTGAAGCGGAGAGCACAACCTGCCATTCTGCTTCATCCTCAGAGCAAGCATAGTTCAGCTTTGCCTGGACTGCTGAGAAATGCTGAGCACTCAGGACCAACGATGTGTGATGGGTACAACGGGGCTGCCAGAGCAAAGTCAAATCTCTGGCTATACGTAAGAAGGAAACAGATACCATTGGACTTGCAACATTGGACTTCAGCACTGTACTTGGGGGTAATACTTAGACTAGAGACTTAAACAGGCAGAAAATCCATGACTTAAGCAACCTTAGTTAGCGGAGCTCAGAGGAAATTAAACCACGTTTTGGGGCATTGCCTTTGAGAGCATTTGTAATGGCTTATTCTGCATGTTTCAAAAGACAGGCAAGGCATTTAAATGGAATATTTGTTTTCTGAGGATATTCAGGATCAAAAAGAAGTCATGAAGCAGTAAAATAACTTCATAAACAAAATATCTCTAGAAGGTATGCAACATAACATAAAAGCCTATCACCCCGTGTAACATAAAAGTTGTCAATAACTGGTCATCTTCAGAAATTTAGCATTCTTCTTTCAACAGAAAGAATCCTTCTCAACACAAACAGATTTGAGGACAATGTAAACAGGTTTCATGACAGCAGTAGGTGAGGAGTAGAAGCAATTTCCCCTACTACTCTGAGAGTGTTACAATAACATGCCCAAGATGTGACAGTTCATGTCTTTGGAAGTGGTCCATGCCTCGTTTTATCTAACATTAGTTGATCAGTGCCATCCATTGATCAATCTGTGCCACCCTAATGCAGAGCGGATCAGGAGAGCCAGCTATCCCATGCCAGCTGAGCTCTGCTAGACTGCAGAGTGGTGTGGCTACCCCACCCTTTTCACTCACTGTCCTGGAGCTAATGGCAGAAGAATCTGAAAAATCTACATGATGGATTTGATGACCTGGATGAAATATAGTATAGGATGTCTACGCATAAAATCCATGGATTCTGATGATTCTGTAACAAGAGAGAGTGGCTTATAGATAAAACATATAGCCAAATGAGAAGTGTGCTGGAGGGGTTCCATTGAGAAGTCTCCTCAAAGCCTGTAAGATGTTCTCCATGAGGTCAGGGCTGGCTGTAGGTTAGAGTACCCTGCCTGGGCAGCAGGTGAGGGAGCGCTGAGGGGCTTCAGGTCATGGAGGCATAAATTGTTCCTTGTTCAACTCTGTAAGCCTCTTTCAGAGCTACAGGAGCTGTCTTGTCCTTTCTGCAGACTCTTCCTCCCAATGGCTGAAGGGACAAGGTGAGATCAAGCAGCTGACGTCTGGACACAGCTTCTGTGTGCCCAGGTAGGTAGACTTTGCCTCCCACAGCTCGCCAAGGAGATGCTCAGTAGCTGTGAATTAACTGCGTTTGGGGTCATAATGAACTCTCTTCAGTTCTCAAAACCATGAGGGGCTGCATGGCTGCTTCAGTATTTCTGTAGTAGCTGCAAGTGATCCTAGAGACAGCTGGGTAAAACTGTAATTATGAAATTGCCTATAGGTTGCTAAGTATAGCCGTAGCACAGACAAAAGGCTTCAAAGCAATGCCTAAATATCTCTCAGTCATGCTTAGTCTTCAGTAACTAAAACCCCTGCCACGTTCCCTGCCATACGTGTGTGTGTATGACAATTTTCATGCCCTCCCAAGCTTGGAACAAAAATAACCTGGAGGCAAACGGTCTCTATGTGTTAATTTGAAGTTATTTTCTCTACACCTGTTGGCCTAAAAGCTGTATTTCAATCATGTAAATTACACCAAGATATCTTAAAATGAAGTTAATTTTCTGGAACAAGTGGCTATTACAACACTTGTGAGGAGGTGGGGAAAGAGTGGCTTACTTGAAATTCAGAGTTAAGATCCAGTTTAAATTGTTGGTGGTTCTGTGGGAGGGAGGAAGGGAGGGAGGCAGGCTTGATCAGATTTGGATTCAAATCAGATAGCAGTGTTGGAGCCCTGGTGGCAGTGCCCTGTGGCAGTGACCGTGGCTTTCTAGGGTGATATCGGGCAGGCACGCACACCAGTTCAGCGCGGCTCAAGCAGACTAATGCCGCTGAGCCAGTAATACCAGAGCACAGATCAGCTGAGGACATGCAACTGCGTTTCCATCCAATGCACCAGAGCGGCTGACATGGAGTTCGTGGCATCTGTGCCCTCTGACACCAGCGTGAAAGAGGAGGGGACAGTACCTGAGCTAGCCCAATGCCTGCCACTACAGTGTTAACTTGTCCAACTTCTTACAGAAGTTTGACTTGGCAAACCTTAGGCTGCCACCACCTGATGCAAGGTAATTTTTCATTCAATAGCAGGAGTTGTGAAACTAGATTTACTGTTGTGAAACCACAACAATGTCTATAGAGTCTAATATCCAGGGTGGTGACAAGCAGGTGTTATGAAAAGCTTTTTAACACTTTGTATGGAAACAAAGATGGGATCAGTGCAGAGCAAGTGTTCTTGCAACTACTGGGGCTGCTACTCCACCGCATCCAGTCCTTGCTGGGCGCAAAGGGCGGATGCCCAGCTACATGCAGGCCTGGGTAGGGATGGAGGGCACTCCTTGGGTGTCCCAGGTGAAGCAAAGCTGGCCAAATACTCTGCTTCAGGGAGTGTTTCGCAGCTGTGCCACCTCTGCTTTTTAATTGCCTGTGATTTCCAGGATTAGACCCTGGACTGTGTTCTTGCTGACTTCAGTGAGAGCGTGACTGCAATAATTCACCAGCAACAGCTGCCCTGGAGAGCTCCCTGTCTTATGGCCACAAGAGCAGTGCAGTTCTATACATCATCTGCATTTTAAGTACATACCTGTGCTGTACTGACTGGACAGAAACCTAGGTGTCAGGTAAGAGTGTGTGATGTCTGAAATGCAACTGCAGATCAAGGCTGCAGTGCATGCAGACAGAGGAAAAAGCAGGTAGAACCTCTTCGTAACACCTGAATTTACCTTGTCTTTAGGAGCCAGGAGGTTTGAATTACATCTAATACTGGCAAATAACTTATTATAAAGGACGGTCATCTCTATAACCCGTCTTATATGAATGAAGCATAGCTCACTCAAATGGCAAATCAGCAGTATAATTTTGAATTAAATATTGAGCGACTTTATTGAAAATAAAGTCCAAAAGCATGCAAGAGGCGCAGAGCATGTGCGGTGCGTGGGGTGCGCTTGTATGCACGGGCATGCCTGTGCTGGGGATGGAGAGGGCAGCAAGGAGCAGGGAGGGGCAGGCTTGATTGGATGTGAATAATGGGCTTGATTTCCAAGCTTTTCATCACGAAGCCTCTTCCAGACTGAAAACTTTCCTGTTCTTCCTGTCTAAAAGCAGATTTCATGGCAAAACAATTCCAAGACTTTGGCTGTCATCCAAACATACTTGGAGCTGTAGTATTTTAGCTGATCAGCAGGCTCCTTTAATTTTTCTGTCATGCAGCCAAGATCTTGCTGTATAAAGATAATCCCCAGTTCAGCTTTACCATCTGAAATTACTTTTCCTTAGGAAGGAGTGCTGTAGGAAAAATAGTGTTTGACCTTAGTGAATCTGGGATGTCTGTAGACTGCTAATGGATATTACAGAAACATAAGTTGGATTTTTATATATACATATATCAGCTAGATATATGTGGGTATATATATGACTTTTAATAGGAGTTTAATGAACTGATAATAAGTTCTGCCTAAAAATAGCAGGTGACTGATATTTACATAAATTTCTGTAGGCAGCAGGTAGGGACACTCTTCCTCATAAAGGGTCAAGTAATTATTAAAAATTCTTGTTTATTAAACTGTAAATTATTATACACCTTCATTGTAAGCAATAATAATGTGGGCTTGTGGGAAGAAAAGTCATGTGATGGCAAGCCATGCGAAATTAAGTTGCAAACTATACTGTCACTACTCCACTTTTTGGTCTAGTCTGCATGTGTCTCGAATCGTTTTCTGTTTAACGGCAGGATCCAGAAACCCTTATTCATAAAAGTAACCTGACTGCAGGCAACAGGATTGCTCTCTGTAAGCTATATTGTCTGCAGGAGCAGGATGCACATACCCTGAAATTAGAGCAGATTAGTTGGATGGTAATGTATTAGAAAGTACATTTTGGATTTATTTGGGTCTTCTTAATTTGTTTTTGGATTCATTGAGCTCAACTCCCTTGCTCCTCATGATGAAAAACCGGAGAGGAGACAGTGTGGTGAGCACAGCTTTGCAGGGCCGAGTACGGGGGGCTGTGCCTGTATGCTGTAAGAGCTTAGACCAGAAGAGTTGCTTCTGCTACTAAACCCTGATGGTGCTGGGCAGATGTTAACACGCTTGCAGTGAAAACAGAAAATTCCCAATCTTTTTCCTTCCTTTTTTTTTTGGGTGGGTGGTGGCAAGAAGGGAGCTCATGTCACTGAGACAAAGAGTAATATAAAAGGATCTGAAATCACTTTAGGAATGACTTTTTCTGGATGTGGATTTTACCCCCTCCTCTAACTACACTGCTCAGAATCTCAGTTAGCTTTTGTGTCTGTTTTGCTCCCTGATTATTTTGCAAGGCCTTGGGCTTTGACTGTCAATGCATGTAGCTTCCAGAAAGCAATAATAATTGAACAGTTGTAGTGGCCTGGATTACAGGCATCTGCATTAGCTTGTGTTGACGACTACTTTATTGTATAAGTTCCTATATAGTGTCTGTCCTTTTCAACGGCTGGCTGTGGGGAGACTGCTTTGCCTTCAACAGGGTGGTATTATTTTCTGCAAAGCAGTAAAGTTGAAATGTGTCCATGTCCAAAATGCCTTCAGGCTATTTTTTTTAGAATCCTAGGATTATTGTATGCTCGCGCTAATTTCTCCTGATGGATTGTACCAAAATGGCTTTATCAATGACATTCAGAAGATACAGCTTTTTTCCCCCCCCCCCTCCTCTTTATTTTCTTTTTTTTTCCCTATCTGGCCATAACTGTTTCACATTCAAAAGAGGATTCCTGGCTTTCCAATGATAGCAAGGTTCCCACCGTGCACACTTAACTGGGTGAAATTTCTGCACTTACTTTTAACCAGTGTTGTTACTTTGCAGATTTTATAAACAGGGAATGTCAAGTATGTGAGGAACTGCCAAGAGTTGCATTGTACTAACTTAGAGGGATTTTCACCGTTTCCTGAAGGATATGGATTTTCAGTTCATGATCTTCTCTTTATTCATTAGGCAGTTTGTGTGTTTTTAGAAAAATAGTATTTCTGTTCAAACTGAACATGACTCCTATTCTGCTTGTGAGAAAACCAGCTCAGGAAGCAGCACTGTGTGTATAAACTGAGTTTACATTTACTTGCTTTTACTGCACATCCTGTGGGGCTGCATTTGGCTTCCTTCCCACTTTCCTGGGCACCCTCCCCCCATATTTTTCAGGTAAATCGCAAATCTGACAGGTTTTTCCCAGGATTCTGTTGTTCCAGGTCACGGAAGGCACAAAGGTCTGAGTATCATTTTAGAAATAAGAGGTCTCAAGGCTGACTTATGAGTAAATAGGGAAAGCCCAAGGGTTAAGTTCATGACCTTGCTGCACACTTGAACATGAGACCTGCTAGCTTTGATGCTGAGTTGACAGTGTGATTCAAGTTGTGGTGTCCCTACCGCATGTCTAAGGATGTCTGCAAGAAAAGAAATTCAGGCAGGAGTTTGTCAAGATGTGAGGAACAAGAGAGTAAAAAATGTCAGTGCTATGGTTGCAACAGGAAGACTAGTTTTTGTTGACTCCTATTGCAATAATCTTAGATATCAAATCCATTTTATACAATGGAAAAGGTCAAAGCTGACAATTACAAAGTAAATTAGAGTACTGACATTATTCTGCTTTGAAAATTGTTTTATCACTTTTTGTGTTGTTTAAGAAAAATACTTGGTATTGGGAAACGTGTAAAAGAACTTACAGAGAATGGGTGGGTGTTTTGTTTTTTTTTAACTAGTACTCAAGAAGTGACTTTAGCACTGAAGGGAGTTATGAAAATATCATCTGCAGCAGTCTATCCTGAGTGCAACAGCATAGCCAAGTCTGGGGAAGCAATGTTTTGCCAGGGCACTTACTAACCAGTGTGGACATGGCAAGATTCCTTATTTTTTTGGGTGAAATAAACCATGCCAGCTCTTTCGAGTGTCGTTGTGTTGACACCAGGGACACTTGCCAAACTGCATTGATATGGGATTGTATCTTTTGCCACCTTTCCCTGAATTACATCAGGGAACTTTTGCAACATAGATCTGATCTGTTTAATTTGAAATATAAGTAAAGATCCTTGGTTTTTCAGGCTTATTCTCTAATGAGTGGTCACTGGAGTAACAGAGAACAAATATATACCTTTATCTTGCAACTATTCTTTGGAGTCTTAGTAGTAGGCATAGAGGTGGAAACATTTTGGGGCTTTGCTCTTATTCTTAGTATTCATTTTGCTGTGTGGGCAAATCAGTGCAATTCCCTTTACCCTTCTTTCTCAATCTGTGAAATGGAGATAACACTGCTCTGAGATTGGAGATGGCTGGGCAGTGCCATTGCGGGCTAGATCCCAGAGCGATTTCAGAAACCTAAAGGAGTCAGCATCACTGTGACTTAGTTGGGAACAGTCCTGGTTTGGTCTGGGTATGTGTCAGCAGAAAAATTGACCTCAGGAGGGTAAGTCTGAAACTGTGACTTTTCTACTAGTGATGATTAATGCCGTGAAATACGAGGAAAGACCTGAATTGTTAAAGGAGATGTGTTTTTGATGTAATCAAAGATGTAAGTGTCTTGTGGTTGATTCTGTGGTAGCTGTAGATCTGGAAGGAAATTAGGAAATGCAGTTGTGAAAGAAAAAAAGATGTTGACGAGAGCACTAGGAGATGATTACCCTCTTTCCTGCAGGACAACAGGAACTGACTGCTTTCTTTAATGATTGGAAATAAGGTATGTTCAACTTCAGAGGGAGTTCTTGAAAAGGCTGGCTCAGTTATACCAACCTCTCCTCAGTCACACTCCAGCTTGCCTTCTGGGCAGCCCTGTAAAGTTGTCTGCGGTTTGTTTATAGCCCCACCACCTCCCATTTAAGACTCAGAGGAGATGCTGGAAACATAGCCGTACCCGCAGGCAATACCTGCACTGTGGGAAATTGTCTTTCTGCCAGAGTGGAGGCTCTTAAGCTCCCCTACTATTACTCTCATTCCTCTCTGCTTTGAAGGGAACGGAGTGTATCTGAATGATTCCCTTTCAGGTTATATGCAGATTGTATCTTTTTTCAAAACTACCCTGGCAGCAAATAGAGATCAGAAAAAATCTCTGCAGAAGAGATTTAATGTACTGTAGGGCTTTGGTCTAACGTGACATGTTACCTGAAAAGTAAAATCTCAGTGAGCATTTATTGGAGTGGTAGGAGACTGGCATCCTCACAAGTACTTGTTTCTAGCTCTCCGTTCCCCACGCAAGCCCTGCAAGGACTCTGTGCCAGAGCTTGTGCTGTGTAGCCACTGGCTGGTGTAGCTGGTATACTCTCAGTTTCTCTCTGAATGGTGCTTGGGGTAGGAAGGGGTCATTAGAGAACTGATGCATACAAGGAGTGAAATTATAGCTGAAAACTCTCTCCTTTCAGTTTTAAGCCATTAGGATTTGCAGGTTCCCATTGACCTCAGTTGGCTGGCTGCACAGCCCCCAGGAAGTTTCTTAATGTACCAGAAACTTGTGCTGACACAGAAAGGGTCCAGACTTCCTCTTCTCTCTTACTGCATCACATGCGTAAGAGGCTGATGATCCATTGCATCATGCAGGTGGCTTCTCCTGGCAGCTGCTGCTGCAGATCCGTCCCCAGAAGTTAGTCCCAGAATTACCCCCGGCTTGTACCTCTGTCCCAATCAGAGTTTGCCTTGATGCAGGGCGGTATGGGCCAGAGCCTGTCCTTGTATCTCTCTGAAAAGGGAGGAGGGGAAGGTGTAACCTCATGGAATATAAGCCATAGCACAAAGGAGAACCAGGCTCAGGGAGCACGCTGCAAGGAGCGTCATGCTAGTGCTCCCACTGTGGCTTCTCCCCACGATGTCCTCAGGGCTTTGACTGGGGTGTGCTTGGTCCCTGCAAAGTGGAGGCTGGAGCTGGTGCCGAAGAAGTGCGTCATACTGATGTCACCTTTGCTCCCAGAAGTTTGTTGTTCAATTTCTAATCTGAAGCAGGAAGGGAATTAGGGATCTTTTTCTTGGGTGTTTATTCTCCCCTCTGTAATGTTCGGACT
The DNA here is from genome assembly GCF_947461875.1 of Haliaeetus albicilla. Lineage (NCBI taxonomy): Eukaryota > Metazoa > Chordata > Aves > Accipitriformes > Accipitridae > Haliaeetus > Haliaeetus albicilla. The sequence continues at coordinate 48,932,149 of NC_091483.1, read as the reverse complement.
GCTGCTTAAAGCAGGGGAAAAAAGGGTGATGGCAAGTTTGTGGGTTGTCTTCGTGAAGCTGGAGTGTGCAAACCATGCTGATGCTGTACTTGGGAGAAGAGTTGGGCTTGGGAAGGGAGGTTAGGATATGTGTGGGGGTTAGCTGACTGGAGTTTTAGAGGGAGAGCAAGCAGGAAAACTACAGCCAGGAGAGAGGAAGGGTATGCCTTGGGAATAAAGGACAAGGAAGAGGGAATACTTGCCGAGAGAGGGAGACTGGAGCAAGGACCCCTTGGTGTAGAAATGAAATTTGTGATCACTGATCCGACATAGCACCTGGGAGTAAGGGAGCACAAAACTCTCTGCTGATGGAGAGCCTGCCTGGAAAGATGCATGCAGGCTCAACAGCAAGTTTGTGCTCACAGGCACGGTGGGTCTGAGGGAAAAGCCAGACTATTTCTCTGCTGCTATCTGGCCATTGGCCATATTAAACAAATAATCAGTTAAGTCACTGACCAAGTTTTATAGCCTGGACTTGTACAAGGGTCAGGTACTGCCCCATCTCCCAGATTCCCGATTTCTGCAACAAGTGTTATTTCTGCTCCTGTTTCAGAACTGTTATCAATACTTTAAGATACAGAGTCTATGCACTTATTCTTCAGGTTTGTCCAAACTTTTCTGACCTTACTGCACTGCATAGGAGTCTTTTGCTTCTTAACTCTGTTCATCCTTCACTGATGGCATTGAAAGCTTTCTCCCTTCCTCCCACACTCATGTAAATTAGCTGAGTTTATCTGAGTGCTTGAAGCCTAGCCAGGGCAGTTTGGTCTCAGGATTGCTTTAGCACAACTGCATCCAGTCAGACCTCAGGCCCCTGCCTTGCACCACAAGAGCTCTCTGAAGAAAAAGGAGCTCCTACTTAAAGGCACCTGCAGTATTAGGATATCTTTGTACCGCAGAGGACAGCTCAGGACTCCTTGTTTCTCTGACACGTCCTTGAACAAACATGCCAGTGCATGTATAAACCTGAACAAATACTGTTTTTCTTGGACTTTCACAGGGAGCACAGATGAATGCGTGGCTCAAGCCCGCGCTGTATCAGACTGCTCCAGCCTGAAGTGCTTCCCAGCAGCACGGCTGTAAAGTGGCAAAGCTATGAAACACCACTGCGGAGAGAGGCAGTGGGCTGCTCCGTCCTTTCTGAAGAGGTGTCAGCTCTATAAACAAACCTTTCAGCTAAGTTCCTCTCTCCAGCCAGGAAAGGGAGGAAATAGCCAGCCTGGAAACAAATTAACCCTAAGCACTTTTCCCCTTCCCAACTTGTTACGGTAGAGGGTAGGTGTAGTGGACTTTTACCACTACTGTTGAATTCGTGTGGAAGATGGTCTGGTTTTGATGGATGCAATCAGTAGTGCAGAAATGTGAGAAAGCTGCCTTGGATGTGGTGGGTTTAGAGTTGGGGGCTAAATCTCTGATGGAGTTCCTATCACTATGTGCACCTGTGTTAAGGAGAAGGGGAGCAAGAGGTACGTAATTACCAGACAGTTACAGTTAAAAATGGAAAATAGTTTCCATCCCATCATCTTTAAATTACTTTGTAAGCCTTGCAGGTTCCCAACTCTGCTGTCTGTAGACACCATGCCTGTGTGGTGTGGATGTGAGTGGGTAACCACACAAATGAAGCATTAGCAATCCACACTGAATAAGCTGATAAAGCTAATCCAGGGGCGTAGGAGCTACTTGAATACCTTCTTTCAACATATTACTGTAGCTACCATTTTGTTTGGGTAGTCACGGAGTTTTTCCTCCTAGCTGAGCTAGTCAGGAGGTAAGAGATGGAATTCTGTGTATGGAGCCATGTAAGAGGATAGGTCAGAGTTGTGGTTGCTACCTATGGAGACTAAGGGCTCGCCTGGAGATGTAGTTACAACTGTCTTCACTGTCGTGTTCTCCTCTCCTGTTGTGCTCTGGCCAATTCTGTGTGATGGACTATGACACAGCTCTTAAAACATTGCTCCCTGTCTCCTTGTGGGTATTCCCTCTCGGTTTTTATGGTTTTGCAGTGCTGTCTCCCCCAATGGATAGTGATCAAGTGCCCTGCCACTGCTGAAATGCCACAATCGGCTAAAAATCGGCCTTGCTTTTTATCTTGTCCATCTCACCCAAGCCCCAAGTGCTCTTCTTCCTTTGTGCTTGAGATTTTTGTTTTGTTTAAAGTGATAAAGCCTTCCTAATAAAATCCAGGCTTGCATTTTAACCTGTTAGGACCTCCCATAGAAAGGAGGTCCTAAATAACTGTTAAGATTATTGATGGCTTACTTTAATGTAACACTGTCAGAACAGCCCTTCCTATCAGTCAGAAAGTATCTGGGGCCATCTGTCATCAGGTCCAGCCTAGCGTTATATTACCCACTCCTGTCTCACTGAGGGTTTATTACTGATGCTTGTAAAGTGCTTTGATGGTAAAAGACTGTAGGTGTTTGAGATATAATATTATACTCAGAATTCATCAATCACCCATCTGTAGATGCTTTGCACTGGTTATTTCCTAATGAAAATGGAAGTGCATTTCCTGGAAAATGGTAGCATAACTGCTAGGAGAGTAGGAAAGGAATAAGGAAGCTTGCCAGCAAACCTCGTGAGTCCAGGGGTTGTTGAGCCTGGCACTGTATGATAGAAGTTGATGCTGGTTTTGGGTGCGCAACTGAACGTGACCTTCCACAAACACGTGAGGAACTTAAGGTAGCAAAATATAAATATTCAATGAGCTAATATTACAGCATTTCCATCAAATAATGCTCAGACACTTGGTCTTTCAACAGGTGATGTGTGCGAGCAGCACAGCATGCTTGTGCATGTATGAGGTTTCAAAAATTAAATTGCTGTGTAAGTGAAGCTGGGTAGGGTGTTAGGGAAGAGTAGCCTGTTACAGCAAAGGGTCGGTGTGATTTCATTTGTCTTTGGAGGCCTAAGGGTGACTGCGTTTCACTTTGGGCTCAACTCATTATGTAGAAGAGAGGATTGCTGGAAAGAACAATTATTGATCCTAATTTCTTCCAGAACTTAAAGGTTAAAGGAGAAGTTTAGCCTGTCTTCACATAAATGAAGCTTGCAAGCTTTTTAGGAAGAAAACTGCTTGCTTTCTTGAAGGAATTGAGGAGGAGTCAAATGCACTGACATACAGTATTTGGCATTTGACTACGCCTGAAGGCACTGCAAGGTGTGGGATGATGCAGAGGGTAGACAATGTTGGAAGAATTCCCCGGAGTTGGAGACACCTCTGCTTTTCCCTTTCTGCAGGATGGTAGGGATAGCACTGACCAACTTCCCATCTTCTAATGGCCACAAACGATAACGAACAGCCCTCTATGGTTGTGCAGTGGCACAGGCTTGGAACTCAAAGCGAAGGCAAGTCTTTGCTCATTGCTCATCCGCTGCCGTTCCCTTGCAGGTGAGCCACGCCGAGTCCTGCACAGCCTGCTATGAGGAGTCTTGGATCTGCTGTATTGGATAGGAATAAAGCTAAAGCATGGTCTGGGGCACAGACACTGTCTGAAGAGCCGCACTGTGCCGTGTTCTGCTGTGACAAGGAGATAAATGGCTGCTGAAGGCTGAGCCTCTCCAGCTCCTAGTGACTGCAGAGAGGGAGTTGCGTTTGTTGTGCTTCTCAGGTCATGCTCGTTCTATGCGACGACGCTGGATAATCAGCTGCTCAGAGCCATCTGGACTCATTTGCCTATTGAAGTAGTGTCAGGTCTTGGCTAATCTTGCCAATTATCTAATCATCTTCTACCACTGAAAGCACTAGTGCAGAGATATCTCTGTAGCCCTTATTCATTTGGGTGGTTTTTACTCAGTTTATACCTATGCTTCCTTTATTTTGCTGCACTGTGTGAGGATGCATGTGAGCTGCCTGCAGCGCGTGGGCGAACTGAATGGAGAGGCTCTGGAAGGCTTCACTGGGCTGGGGTTTTGCACCCAAGGCGCCGGGTGGAGGCTTTGTCACGAGAATGATGATTTTCCCCTAGCTTGCAGAAAGGTCCTTGTTTTTCTTTCCTTATAACCTTGCTTAACCCAGCAGCTGCTCATGAAGGTGTTAATTTCTGATTTATCTCTCCTGGCTCACAGCCATGCTCCTGAGAGCCAAACTGGGAGTGATTCCCAGTCCAGATGTGATAGTAGCTCTCTGGGGGACCCTGCTGCCGAGAAAGAAGCGGAGTATATGACTGGTTTTAAGTAACCCAGTGATGTTGGTCTCAGAAGTCCTTGCTGGCTTGCTCTTTTTACTCAGTCTGCAATTTCGATTACCCAGCAGTGCATGTGTCAGCTCAACCCTGTTACTGGTTACATACCATAGTCCCCTACAGGAGCCTCAGATAAATGTTGTTTTAAACACTGCATTTTTCAACTTGGTCTGCAATTTACCAACATGACATGCAACCTGTGTAAGACTGATAATTTCTAATGCTGTAGAATAAATGTTGATGTCAAGACTGGCCCATTGTCCTGGTGTTGGAGATGTGGAATAACTGTGCTGGGGTAGCAGTGTAGTGGAGGAAAGGGCTCCTCCTGGAAAATGCAGTCGTGGTGTGACAACAGCATGCAGACTGTCAATGCGCTGACTCTGGCTGGAACAAAAAACAAATTAGGAAGTAATGATTAAGATATTGTCCTGGTTTCAGCTGGGATGGAGTTAACTGTCTTCCTAGTAGCTGGTACAGTGCTATGTTTTGAGTTCAGTATGTGAAGAATGTTGATAACACACTGATGTTTTCAGTTGTTGCTCAGTAGTGTTTAGACTATAGTCAAGGATTTTTCAGCTTCTCATGTCCAGCCAGGGCACCTGACCCAAACTGGCCAACAGTGTATTCCATACCATGGGACGTCCCATCTAGTTTAGGAACTGGGAAGTGGGGGGGCGGGGAATCGCCGCTCGGGGACTGGCTGGGTGTCTGTCGGCGGGTGGTGAGCAATTGCCCTGCGCATCATTTGTACATTCCAATCCTTTTATTACTACTGTTGTCATTTTATTAGTGTTATCATTATCATTATTAGTTTCTTCTTTTCTGTTCTATTAAACCGTTCTTATCTCAACCCAGGAGTTTTACTTCTTTTCCTGATTTTCTCCCCCATCCCACTGGATGGGGGAGGAGTGAGTGAGCAGCTGCGTGGTGCTTAGTTGCTGGCTGGGGTTAAACCACGACAGATATTTAAACCAGTTTTCATCAAGTAATGGCATCATGACAATATCTTCTTCCTATCCACAATCCAAAGATTTTGCTGTTGCTATTGACTTTACCTGGAAAGCACTCTGCATATTATCAGGTCAAGTAGCCTGATGAAATTTAGGATGGATATACCATTAGATGCCTGGTGCTTTAGTTATGATGTTAAAATACTGATAAGGTGTTGTGGTGGTGCAGCCCCTCCCGGGCCACATTGCAATGTCAGGACCAGCCAACATCATGCTCTTGTGCAGTGAGTTGGTACAACCTGGTACTTTCTTGCCCTGGTTACGGTACAGTGAGTCAGGACAATTAGGCAGCCCCTAATGGCACCTGAAACTCCTGTTGCCTGGAACCATACCTGAAACTCCTGCTGCTTGGATCAGGGCCCACTTTCGTGGTTGCCTGACAAGAATTATGGCCAGAATGGAATTACACTGACCAAAGTCAGTCATTTTGTAAACCATAAACAGCAGTCCCAAGTGAGGCCATTTGAGCTCTCCTGGACCGCAGCAGGCTGCGACTAGCATCTCCCTCTAAGTGGGACGCCTCTCAGAGCTCGTGAACTCTCCAATTTGTGAAAACTGGAGGACTGTCACTGACAGCTGACAATGGGACCTGGGCTGATACCCTCCACTCCTTGAGGCTCAACACTTTGCTTGTTGAGAAAGGCTGAGACATTTGAAGTGAATATTTCACTGAACTCGAGGGCAATTTTTAACAGGTATACCTTTGTTTATCTATCTCTAGATCTATCTATCTACCTACCTATCTATATATCTATCGTTGTGTCTGTGTGTGTGCATGTGTGAATTGAATCTATAATCAGGTCACTGTTGTGATTGTAGTAAATTCTATAGAATCACTTTGTAAGTGTTAAATTAGTCAATGATTAAGTGTTGCTAAATCTTGTGATTCACCTTAAACTATGAATGAACCTTAGACTGCTGCTACACACATATAATCCCTTTAGACATAAACTGTTGACCAAGTCTGGGACTAGGAGGGGATCCAGCCGCACCTAAGCTCCACCAGGTGTTTAGAAAGCAAGGGGGTCTTCTCTGAACCTCGTGACTCAACAGGAGGGTCTCCCCTACCTTTTTGCATCTCTGATCTCTGTGCAAATCATGAAAAATCAAGTCTAGCTCAATTTTCCTTTATAAGTTTCTCCCTTATCCTTTTGCATCATTGGTCTCTGTATAAGTCATTCTAGTTTGTTTCTAACTTGATTTTCCTTTGTACACTTCATAGGTAATAGAGTGAACCTTGCCATTGAACTTTGTGAAGTTGCACTTTTATAAACTCCTATTAAATCACTTTTGCTAGTACCCTTGATGGTGATTCTTTAGGCTACTCAAACCACTCATTCATGACAGGTGTGTAGTCACTACATCCTGTATTTATTTGCAAGCCCATTCAGTCAGGATAAGATACCAATTGCATGCTTCTCAGTTGTGCAGAGATCTTTTGATTAAACATTTCTCCATAATCTTTCCGAATTTCATTCACACTATGTACTTTCAGGTGCTGTACATATAAATGAGACTATTCCACACTTTGTCGGTCCCTTGACAAACCTGGATATTGGTTGAACATTTTTTTTCTTTCCACTAAACCCAAGTATTCTTGTCGCTTGTGAGATTTGTAGCAAGTCTAATATTATTAAACACATGTAGTTTTCTGAATAGGTCTACTTCAAATGTATGCACGCAAACTGTATATGAATAAAACATAAAGGAAAACGAAAGTCTACAAGATAGCGTCATGTTGAAAATGAGTATTTCGTAATCATCCTGAAACACAGCATATGAGTTCTAGAGTTATTTCTAATACTTGCCAACAGGAAAGAGAATTACTAATCCTGACTAATTTATCCCAAGCAAGTGCTTTTCTGTGACCTGAAGGACTGAAATAAAATCCATTTGTTTGCTTGCTTTGGAAAAGAATCAGTTTTTCTGCGTGGAAGGAAGCAGGACAGAAATGTGGCTCCTGGGGAAGAAAGGGGAATTTAACAGGGCTGCAAATCCCCCTGGTTCTCCCCACTGACCACATCTTCTCACTCTTGGCCCTCTTCCCACTTTGCAAGAAAAAAAAAGGATACTAATACAAGGGTTTGTAAAAAACCCCCACACTTTCCCTAACCGAGAAGCTGGAACACTTTTGTGCCAGAAAGCTACTGAAAGAAGGAGCAAGGGTACATTGAGCTGAGCAAGGGTGTCTGAGGAAGAAGAATGAACTCTTTTTTTTTTTTTTTTTTTTTATTAAGGATTTAGGTCTGGATTTGGAGTTGCTAGTTCAAAGAGGAAACATTAAGCAAATTGGAGACAGCCTTCTTTTTACCAGAGCTTACCATGTGGAAAGCCAGGGGAATCTTGTCCTGCATTTCCTTGGAAGTAGGGCTGAGAGTCAAACTAATCTGAGAGTCCCTCAGCACCAAAAGTTAACTTGTTTCTGTTAGACTGGGAGTAGTTTACAAAGAATTTTGATGCACAAAAATAATAACATAAATCTTAAAATTGGAGTGTTATCTGAAAGATACAATTACCTTCCTATAAATTTGAAACAGTATTTTTGACCTTTCACTTTGAATTTGTTTCACGTTTTTATTTCTTAAAGATAATTAACTAATTACTTTTACAGTTGTGGTCTCAAATGAGTAAAAAATAAGACCCTCCCTCCAAAAAAACCTATCTAGAGTTCTGCTACCCAAGATTTAGACTGCTCTTTTTTTCTAACCAGAGGTGCTATGCAATTGCAGTTCGGTGAGGAGGCCCTTTCATATTTGCATGTCCTATAGAGAAGTCACTGCTCGGCGGGACAGTGCTGCTGCTCTGACAACGCGCCACACGCTCTATCAGTGGAAAAGCTCTGTAACGGATCTTTCATGAGAAATTTTTTTAATACCATGAAGAGTTTGGATACTTGAAGTTTTTAAATTGTCAGAGATACTTTGGTCAAACCCATCTGCTTCGGGACTGTAAAACTGTGGGAATCCTTTATGGGTGCTGAAGGGAGTTTTTTACTTGCTGGAGAACTTGCATTTTAAGACATACACATTCTTAAGTTATATGCACATTTAAAATCTGATTGTACCAACGGTAGGTATGAGTGTGGGAAACCCGTGCCATCTTACTGTAGCTAAAAACTCACTAAGCAGCAATAGATCTTCTAGGCAGTACACAGCACCTGCTGTGAATTATTAATATCCTAATCTAGTCTGTTGAAGCTAGGGGACAGATTTTCATCAACTCCAGAAGAAGTTGAATGAGGCTATTATCTGGCCCCAGTATTCATGTGCATATGTAATCATGCTAAACGACTGCTAAAAATTGAGTGCTGGCTTATTCGTTACTATAGTGATAAGGAGGAGACCATTACTGTATATGGCCTGTTTGGACTGGTTGAAAAATGTTGAAAATGGTCTCTGAATTCCCCCCTGGCTCTTTTTATTTCCATTTCACAATTCTTATCAAATTAACCTGTCAGAAATGTCCTCGTGGTTTGCCACCCTATGCTACAGTAGGCGATAACAAATTTCAGGAAACATCCATTGCCATACTTTAGTTGGGTAGATTTTCCTGAAGTTTAGGATGATGTAGCTTTTACTTTGTGTTTTCAATGACTGCACGATGCTGCTGGTTGGTGACACATTTTTGTGGCATTCTAGGCGAGCTCAGACCGCCTTCTCATGGGAGGCAAAACTCCTTCTGTGCAGGGTAAAGCCATGCGCTCCGCTGCTTTCTGGGAACGTGATAAAGGTCCTTTCATCTCTGTGAAAGCAAGATCTCTGATAACTCAGCATAGTTTGTGACTGTGGCTGCTCCAGGGTTTATAGCCTGCGCTTTGAAAGGTTTTTTTTCCTGTGCTTAGTGGGGTAGATAACAGTTGAGAGGAAGTTGCATTCGACAAGCCTTTGAAGGCAAAAAGAGAATATTAAGTGTACTGAAGGAAAACAAATGAACTCATATTTTTACAAAGCTGAAAGATGCCTTTCAGCTTCAGCACTTACCACTGATGGTTCACGATGAGTCCGTACTTAGTAAGAGGGACTTGCTACAGGGATGCACCAGGCGTAACTGTTGCTTTCTTTCCAAAGGGGTTACAGAGCATGGGGATCACGCGTGGTCACCTGCAGGGTGCCCTGCAGCCCCGGGGCAAGGAGGGCATAGGCCAGCTGAAGGCAGAGCGGAGCTGTGCCATTACAGAGGATGAAGCAGTTACCATGAGGGGAAAAATATTATCCCACTTTCTGGAAAGGTTACTAGGTCTTGGATTTTTTTTTCCTTTATTTTTTGTTAACAGCTAACTTTAAATTTCTAAATTTTCTAATTTGTTACCAGCTAATCTCTAAATTGCTATCTAAAGGTTACCTCTGCTTTATATTGCCTGTTAAGGTGCGTTAGTCAAAGAGAGCAGATGGAAGTTTGCATTTGCACTCTTGCAGTGTGAAAGAGCCTACTCAAGCTGCACATTTGCAATTCTCTTTTTAATGTCAAAACCTGAAGGGGAAGTATAGGATGCTGAATTTTTTTACCACATTTGAGGTTTGCTAAGCAATTGTGAAGTTTGTGTTTTCACTCTAAGACACCGTGCATTTACTGGAAAGAGCAGCACCTGTATTTAACCTTGTAGGTGTGCAGTTAATAACTTAAGCATAAATACAAGTAAGCAAAAATTTCCTTATGTGGTCTTATTAGGTAATTTTCAGCCCATCATTAACTCGGTCAAGCCAAACTGATGTCTGTTGCATTCCTCCATGATTTCTGCCAAATCATATGTTTCAACCCTTAGTAATTTCAGCTGGAAGTCTATTTTAATCTTGCTTTCTATTTTTTTTAAATATACTCAGCACTCCACACTAATACCCCCGGGTCCTCAATCTCCACGGTCACTTCAGACAAAAAAAGTTAAAAAAAAAAATTTTGCCCTAAGTGTGTGGTTTTGTGAAGTTCTGTCAGCAAATCCTCATATAACGGAAACCGCGTGTGTAACTACAGCGGTACTTGCTGCCACGCAGGTGGGATGGGAATGCCGGGCAGTTCTTGTTCCCCGGCCAGCGGGGAGGCATGGATGGACTCCTCCATGACCTTGGGGAGGGCATTGCCACCTGTTGCCCTTTTTACACAAAAGCAGCCTGTGCCAGCCAGCAAGAGCGGGCGCTGACCTCTGGGGGAGAAGCGAACAGTGCCCAGGAGGGCAGTGAAGCCCCCTGGCAGAGCGGTCTGGTTTAGAGAACACAACGTGCTTGCGACTGGCAGGAGAACCCTGGGCTTCAGGCACTGTCACCGCTGCTAAGAGCCCCTGCCTGATGGCCTCGCAAGTGTCTGCGGCCAGCACTGCTGTTGCCACGGCCAGATACTCCAGGCAGCGCTGGCTGCTATTGCAGGGAGCATGGATTAAAATTGCTCTTTCAAATTGATCGGTTGTATGGTTTCTCTTTAAATGCCTTTGTAATATTAATTACCTTCAAAATACAAACAATGATATGGGGGATTAAATAGGAAAAGAAAGTCTAAACTGTTTATATATCTTGAAGTAAAATAATGGCTTTTAGTTATCTAATCTAAACTTAAGTTTGGCTTAATCAACTGAGATAATTTTTATTTAACATTAAACTTTAAGTCTGAACTTAAAATCGTTGCTCTTTTCACCGGTCATATTGATCTATTAATTTCTTAGCTCCTAACTCTGTTTCTCTTTACAGCTAAGGAGAATATATATACACTGCCATGCTGTCTTTGCCTTGTGGGAAAAAAAAAAAAGGCATTATCTATATAGTGACCCAACCGCTGGGGTGTTTTGCCTATATATCAAAATTCAGGCTGGTCACTTGTTTTCAAAGGCGGTATACGGTTTTGTTGAGCACAGGTCCTAGCCACTGAGAAGAAGTGATTGTACTGGGTTGTTTGGTGGCATCCAGGACTCACTAGCCCATTCTAGAGGCTCCAGTTCCATTTCCTTAACTGATACCTTGAAGTTTGTTAGAGGCAAGGACCATCATCCTTATTGATGCTTACAACAAAAAGACTCAGGTATCATAACGGCAACGAAAAAAATAGTATAGCGAGAGCCTGGTGAGGATTTTGAGGTGCTCGCACGTTGCTCCAGGCAGAGGCTGGCCAGCGTTGGTCTGTGGGCAGACTGCATGGCACTTGGCAGCCAGTGGAAACCTGTCTGTGTGTTCTGTAACATCCTGTAAGTGCCATCGTACTTCATTTTAGGGTCTTCATGCACTTTATAGATTCCAAATTTATGGTAGTGATTAAGAGACTCAGATCTCTTAATCTGAGTGATCTCTTAATGTGGTAGTGGTTAAAGCCTCAGAAATAAATAAGAGATATAGTCATGTAAAGTTTGTACTATCATACACAGGTTATACAACCTTGCACTAGGATCTGCTACTGTTTCATAGCAGAAAATGTAAGGAAGGAACCTAATGTAGTTATTTTTGGGATAGAGAAAATTAGGGGGTTTTGTGTCTAGTAAAAGTTTGTTGCTGCTAGATATTTCCAGAGAGAGATTTTGGAAAATCAGTTTTCTGAAGTAGCAATATGTAGGTGTCCATGAATGTTACATAAAAATAAAGCTAAGCACTTCAAATAATAATGTTTAATATCATTAAGTGGTTTGTTACATGAAGTAGTACTGAAATATTCCTCCAGGCCCATCTCTATATAAGAAATAGGAATTTCATTACCAGGATGCATAGTAAAAGATATCTTTCCAAAGATAAATGCCTACCCGTCACTTTAAACAGTGTTGGATGTAGCTGACTGGAGGAGGTTTGCATCTTAAAATATAAGAAAACAAAACAGAGGATAAACTTAGACCATTAAAATATCCCTAGACTTGTTCATGAAGCATGGCAGTGGGGATGGGCTGGGGAAGCACCAGGTCAGAAGTGATGGCTTGACCAGCTCGTGCTGTTCAGGAGTGGAATAGGGAAACTTCATGTCCAAGAACTACTCCGGCTCCCAACTCTAAAGCTTGCTTGGGTCCATGCACGATGACAGAGTGCATGCTAGCCAGTGCTTACCAGCAGGGAAATGGTGCTAATACCTCGTAGCTATTTTTTGTAGACAGCTGGATATATGCTCAACATGTAATTTCATTAATGGTGATTCCTGACAACATAGACATGGCCAAACAATGCTTATTTTCCACTTACTAACACCATTTTACTAAGGAGAGGCACATTTAGCTTGTTTTTCACATCTATTTCCTATGAACACAAGTTAGCATAGGAAGGTTTGTTATTCACATGCCAGACCTATTTGTTTTCCTGTGCAGCAACAACTCTGTGAATCACCCCATCGCAGTGCGGAGGGTGGAATTGTTTCCACCCATTTCCAGAGACAATACAGGTGATTTATGATGAAGGGCCATGACGGGTTGTTCTTTTAATCCCTGGACTGGCTTTTCTCCCAAATGAAGATGTCGTTTACTGACGTATCTTGTTGTGGAATACTTTAATGGGCTGATCTTATCCACGTCCTACAATCCTACAAGCCTTTTATTAAAAATATTCCCAGGGCTCGTCTTCCCCACAGTGTTAACCTGTGTGTTGGCTTTAGCTCTCGCCCTGTCTAAACACAGCCTTGCAGCGAAGCGTGAAGGAGTGTGCAACCTCAGTTTTGCAGCCAAGAAGGAGCATTAACTAAAGCCTGAGCTGCTCCGGCTGCCAACCTGAGCTCCCCGCACTAGTCCCCCTTTCCCACAGGAGCCAAGCACTGGAGCAGGGCACTGGAGCGCTGTGCTGCAGCATCTTTTTGTGCTCGGTGGCTTACGTGAGTGGCTCCTGTGGATCTTCTCCCTCTGTTGAAGCTAGGCAGCTGATAAGCTCCAAGGCCTGCTTGCCCATCGTCCTGGACTGGCATCTGGAGGCTCGCCTTGTCTGGCACTTGATGGGTTCAGGCAGATAAGGTGTGGGGCCGTCCTTTCAAAAGCAGAGCTCTGTTTACACACGTGGTTTGAGCGTTGAGACGTAGGTGTTATATGAAAAAGCAAATGACAGAATTGATGTACATGTTCCAGTATGCAGGTGTGTTTTGTAAGAAATAAGGTTCACTGGGGCTTTTTTTGAATGCTAGACACTAATTTAAAATCAGAGCATCAAAATCACTATGTACAAGCTCTTTGGCTTTTGGAAAGGGCTTGGTCCTCATTAATTCTTTCCGTGTTCCCTTTCTGACCCCTGTAGGCACTAACGTTTAGTTGGAGGAGCCCAAATGAATCCTTGCAGCGCTGAAGCACGCTTTTTAGCTGGCAGATTTGGGAAGGTGAGCGTGCTCAACTTGAGATATCCTTTAAAAGCAGGTGTTCCTTGTCATAACATCAGGCCTGCTCCTGGGGCTGAACTTGTGCTTGTGCACCAATACCCATTAGAAATAATTGCAAGGAGGTGTGGGTATGTGAAGAATGTGAAAACATGCTGTGCATTTGAAGGTCATTGCTGGCAAGGGATGTTCAATATGCCCTAGTCTGGCACTACTTGGGGCTCTGCAGTTCAGTTCTGTGTTAAATGTGTGCTGGTGAACTGTAAACTCTACCAAATAAAACAACTTGCTGTTTTCTGTCAGCCAGAAAATATTGTGCTCGGGATATGTTCCAGCAGCAGAGATGGTATTTTATTTTTTGACACAGACACTTTGTTTCTTAGTTGGAGTTCAAACATAATAAATATTTAACTTCTGAGATTTCTTGCTCTGATTATCTCTGTGTAATATTTTACTTAATATTCAGTTAAGCAGATGGAACACTATTGTCAGTTTACATATTTCTGTAATATAGCTTTTTACATTGCAGCATCTGTTCTCAAGTAGATTTTAGAAGTAAAGCATGTAAACTTTATCTTTTTTTGTGTGATGCCTTTGACCCTCAAAAAGATAGATATACAGAGGAACAGTGATTGGGGAAAATATTTTACAAGAGGAAAAGTGAACAAGTTGGCTTGTTCATATTGCGCTGGCAGAAAATAACCAGCAGAACATCCTTCTTATGTTTGTGGTTTTACTTACTTAAATAACTCTCAAATCTGAAAAGCTTTATGTTGATCGTTTGGATGAAGCAAGTAGTAAACTTGCTAGTAAACTTGCACACAGGTACAGCTTGGAGGAAGAAGGGAGGGAAATGCAGTCTGTGAACCAAAGTTCAGAGAAAGAAAAGGGACTGGTGGCAGATGAACTGGCTTCAGCACAATTTAATCCGCTGTTGCTTTATGCTGGTTTTTCCAGTCCCATGTAATTACATAGGTACCTTGTCATCTGAGGAAATAACATTTTAATTAGCCTGACATAAGCAAGCTGAATCAGTTATGGCCAGGTTGTCTTCTTTTTACTGGACAGAATACTATTTCCATAGGACTCCTCTATCTCCTTCGTATCTTCTGGTATTCAAACTCACACCCCAGTGCTGTGGGAAGGGCAGTTCTATGGGCTGAGTGTGAAGTAAATGAACACTTTGTCAGTTCATACAGCTGCTGGTCATCAGAAGATCCCAAACCATAAGCTACATATTTATCTTCAAGGGGGTAGGGAGCCGGAGAAATATTTGATAAACAGAGACAGTAACAGAAAGTGGAAGGAATAGTAGGCATAACTAAAAAATCCTTCCTGTATTTAAAAAAACCCACAAAATCCTCAGAACCCAACAAAGTCATTACATGTTTAAAAAAATGTAGTTCCTATTTAAGTTGGCTTTCTAGTTTTGTTTCTATTTTTTTTTTTTTTCCAAAAAATCTCTCTCTATTTGTGTATGTATATATAATCATGTCTCTTTTCTGGTATGCAATAGAAGTTTTGCAAATGTGGGGAGTTTTTTTCCTATGCTTTTATACAGAGGATTTAGTAAACCTTTTATTTACCTGGTTAGGTATCTCAATGTTCAGAAGACCTGTATTTTATGGAACCCAATATATTAATGACTTCCTTACTTCTATCTTTCTAAGTTGAAGAACTATTTAAGGTAACATGATGAGTGTGACCGAAGCATAGTTTAGGCTGGCTCTGCACAGACCTTTATCCAGAGCCCTGCCAGTGCAGCTCATTCATGACATCAGTATGTTTCAGTTTGTGTTCCTTTGTGCGTAAGGAAGACAGATGACTGTGGTCTTCAGGAATCCCCCTAAGTAGATTTTTCTCTCTGACCTAGGGCAGAATTTCTTCTGGGGGGCTCTTACCTTTGGGATATTTGCTGTTGTGCCCAATATGATGTGTTATTTCTTAGCTGAAAGCGCACCTGTATAATGACATAGACCTAGAAAAAAAATGGCATAGAAATAACCAGATTCAGCTGTCCTTAATAAACCAGGTCATCTGTTGCAAGCCTACATTATCTTATGCTAGTCTCTTCTTCACACAGTACCTTTTTGTGCCAGCTCTAGGTGTCATATAACCTCAAAGAAACTTAGGTCACCATGTCACCACTGTCTTTCAATGTGTGGCAGGAATACCCCAGGTGACATGCAACCGAACACATGCCATGTATTTCTGTGAGAGTGGGGAGCACTGGTGTCGCTGCCAGGGCCCTGGGGCCACCTGTAGACCTTAATGGCCCTGAGCAGCCTCGCCTGGGACCCCCACCCACACCCCTGCCCAGCGGTCCAGGGGCTCCACTTAAGCTCAGGCCTGGGCTACACCATTCCTAGCCTTGTCCCTTGTTTTCCCAGCTTTCTGACTTGTTTCTCCTGGATGGAGCCTGGAGGGACACTGCAGGTAGCTTGTCTCCAGCCCTGTCTCCTGGATGAGCCCTAGACATGTGTCCCAGCCTTGTCTTCAGTCCTGGTGCTGGCTCCTGCTGCTCCCCACTGGGTCTCTGCGTGGACCCCAGCCCTGACTCGTTATCTCAATTTGCCAAGGGCTGTTGGCAGAACCGATCGGTGTCACCTACGTGGA
Organism: Haliaeetus albicilla; assembly: GCF_947461875.1. Classification (NCBI taxonomy): domain Eukaryota; kingdom Metazoa; phylum Chordata; class Aves; order Accipitriformes; family Accipitridae; genus Haliaeetus; species Haliaeetus albicilla. The sequence goes on along the minus strand of NC_091483.1, from coordinate 48,916,053 downwards.
TGCCCTGGGATTGCTCCTCGGGGGAGAGCATTGCCTCTGCCGGAGTCACCCTCAGCTCCTTGCTTGCTCCCTGCTACGGAGTGACCCCACTGTCTGCTCCTGCTCCCTGGCATTTCCTATCTGGCCTTATATTCCCTTTCTCAAGTGTGTGAAACGGTGATGAATGCAAAACAAAAATTATTCCGTTTCCCACTAGGAGGAGGGTTGACAAGACGTAAGTAACTATGCCTGCTCCATGGACCTGGTAGCTCATGTTTTTTAATTGCAATATATACTAGACATTTTGAAGTGCTTATTTACATAACATTTCTTTGTTTTTCTTCTCTTGAGATTCCACACAAGTGTTAGCAGATGCAGATACAGTATGGTAGAAGGCTAGGCAGTCTGTTTTGTATAAAAATGATACACTTAGGATGGCTCTCAAATGGTACACTTGGGATAACCCGATTCAGTAGAGTGATGTGCATGCCCTGTAAATCAAAATGAAAAGAACACAGGTAAGTATTTTTTTTTCTGGCAGATCCTTAATTTACATTGTCAGTGATAGCCAATACATGAATATAAGAACAGTACTTCAATATCAGTATTATTGGGAAAAGCAAATGCTGGTGCTGAAAATTCTATAATATGCATACATTGCTGAAGTGGAAATCCTCTGTTTTGGGTAATCTATTTACAGGATAATTGCCCTGTTAGCATAATGGTCCTGGAGAGAAGAGAGGTCCAAGAAAACTGGTTGATTTTTCAAGGATGACCTTCTCCAAGATCAACAGTGGTCCATCCCCATGTGCAGGAAGTCAAGCAGAGATCCTTCCCCTCTACTCAAGCACTGGTGAGGCCACACCTGGAGAGCTCTGTCCAGTCTGGGCTCCCCAGTACAAAAGAGACATGGACATACTGGAGGGAGTCTGGTGAAGGGCCATGGATATGGTAAAAGGACTGGAGCTTTTGTCACTTGAGGCAAGGCTGAGCAAGCTGGGATTGTTCAGCCTCAAGAAGGGAAAGCTTGGGGGCAGGGGGATCCTGTTGGTATGTACAAATACCTATTTTGGGGGGGAATAAAGATGGAGGCAAACCCTTCTCAACGATGCCCAGTGAAAGGACATGAGGCAATAGGCACAGACTGGAATATAGGGAATTGTCTTTAAACAAGAAAGCCAGAATGTCCTTTTGGATCTCTTTATTTACTTATTTGCTTTATCTGATGTAGTTAGGGAGAGCAGATTTCCCTAGTGAAATGGGTTGAGAGCCTGTATGCCCTGTTTGCCGATAAAAAGAGTTGGTGGCATCTCAGATATAATTAAAAATGTGTCTATAGTTGCTAAAGGGCCCTAGCCCCCACTGATCCACAGAAGCCCCACGTTCCTTAGCTCCCCTGTGTATGACAGTCCAATATATTCCTTGTAGATTTTGTTTATGTACAGCTCCTACTTCCCTGCTGTCTATGTATGTTTTCCTACATAGTTTGGTTGAGACTGGGTGCCTCTCTTCCCTGATCAGCTGGAAAAAAGCCAATTTCATTTCATGTTGTCCCTGGATGCATAATCTGGTGAGTATCAAGTAGGAGTAGAGAGGTGATACATTAGTGGCATTAGTGAGATGCCTATTTAAATATTGCGTAGTTGGGACTTCTGCAATTTCATGTTGACAGGATTCATGAAAAGGTCTGTACGAGAGAGAAAGACTTTTTAGAAACCCTCTTTCCAGTGATACACAAGAGAAAATCAGTTGACTGAAGTTTCTCTGAGAGGGCTAAAACATGTGGTTTCTGGCCTTTAGAAGCCCAGATGTGGAGAAAGATGTGATAATGAAGGATTAATTAGCACAGCAGATAAAATCATAATGAGTTTTGGTGGTTGGCAAATGGAACCTAGATGCATTCAGGACAAAAGATGAAGTCAACAGTGCCAGAGACGGTGTATTTCTACATCACTTGATTCCTTCATCCGAGACCCTGGCTGTAATGCAAAAATCACTTGGCAGAGTCTGGCTGTGCCTACATGAGCACAAAGTGTGGTGCAATAGGAACAAACCAGCAGAGCCCAACCGTGGCAGAGCAGCTGACGTCCATGCTGCCTGTGCTCTGGGGCTTTACTGGGAACTAGGTTCAGTGGTGCTACGGACTCCATGCCCATTAGCAGCTGCAGTCAGTCAGATGCACTCCTGGATTATGTGCTTCCGCTTCCTTTCTTGAGAAAGGAATTTATTTTGCATTTCTGAGCCCCTCACGGTGTGAACCCAAGTGCAGTTAAGTGGGGACTATCAGCAGCTTCACAAGTGCCCTCCTCCTTTCGGCTAAGAAGTGAATATAGGCTCGTTCCTTTGTTAAAAACTCCGTTTTGCGGGAAGTCTTATGCCTGGTGTCCTCCAGTATAAACTGAAGCATCAGAAAACAGTGGTTGCCTTTATGTAAAATAAAAGTACCTTCACTAACTTACGAAGTATTATATATTTTATATATATATATATATACGGGAGTGTGCATAGCCTTAAACCCTCCCCCCTTAAAATAACCCCAGTAATACCCACGAAACACAGGAAAACTACGGCAACGCAGGGTGTGCAACACCGTGGGACTTGGAGATGTAGGCTGACGATTTACAGGTCGAACGGGCTGATGAAGCACCCGGCCAGACCCAAAGCAGTGAAGAGGACTGCCAGAGGTCGCTGACAGGGCCCCAGCTGCCCCTGCTTTACCGGGATGCACCTCAAACCCGCAGCCCCCCCCCCCCCCGCCCCAACAAAGCTCAGCGGCGCCGAACCGATGACTCCCCGCATCGCAACGAGGTCATCGGCCGCCGCCAACGCTCTTCCGTGCCGAAGCCCGCGTCCTCCTAGCCCGTTCGTTCCGGATGCAGACGCCCGTCGCAGAGCCGCGAGAGGAACCCCCCTCGCAGGCTGGCGCCGCGGACCTGTCAGGTGCAGAGCGCTCCCCGCCGCCGCCGCTCCCCCCGCCCCACCGTCCCTTCCCTCCAATTTGTGCCCGCGCGCGCCGTGTCCCCGCCGCTCCCACCGGGGGGTTGTACGAATCGCTGTGGCACCCGCCGACCGGCAGCCCGAGACGCCCGAGCGATGTCCCGGGCGGCCGGGCAGCGGCCAGGGGAACCTCCCCCCCGCCCCCCCGGAGAACGGCGGGGCCGGGCCGCGGGCAGGGGCGGGGAGGGAGGCGCGGCGGCGGCGGGCCGGCCGGGGCCCTAGCGCCCGCCGGGCGGCGCGGGCGGGAGGCCGGGCGGGCGGAGGAGGAGGAGGAGGAGGAGGAGGCGGGCTCGGCACACGCACACGCCGCTCCCGCCGTGCTGGGCTTAAATAGGGCGGCGCTGGGGGAGCCGCGCACAGCCGTGGTCGTTGTTGCCGCCGCCGGGAGGTGAGCGGGGTTCGGGGGGGGGGGTGTCGCCGCCGCCGCTGCTGCCGCCGCCCGGGGGCGAGGGGCGAGGCCGCGGGGCCCGGCCCGGCCGCGCTGAGGGCCGGGCGGCGCCGCCGCAGGGCCGGGGGCTGTCAGGGAGGCGCCGGCCGCAACCTGCCCGGCCGCCGCTGAGGCGGGCTGGCTCTGCCGGGGCCTGCCGGAGCCGCCGCCCGGCCCTCCGCCGCGGGGCTGGGGCGGCCTGCGCGGCCGCTGTCACCTGCGGGGCCGGGCGGTTGGCGCCGAGGGGCGGCGGGTGCCGGCGGGGGCGGTCCCGGTGCCGGTGCCGCCGCCGCTCCCCTCGGGCTGCCTCTCTGGGGCTGCGGGGTTTTCCCTTCCGCCCCGCGGTGGGATCAGCGTGCCCTGGAGCCGGCTTGGCTTCCCCTCGGCACAAAAGCCCTCGGGAAGGCGCAGCAGCCGGCCGTCCCCGGCCTCCCCCCGGCGCTGCGGCAGCCCCGGCTGGCAGGGCATTGTTCCGGCTCCGGCGCTGCCCTCTGCCCCGGCCCGGCCCGGCCCGGCACGGCCCGGGGTAAACAACTGGGGCCGCAGGGTGGTCGCCGCGGCCGGCCCCCGCTGCCGGCGAAGCAACCCGCTGCGCCGGCCGGCCGCTCGGCCGAGCAGCAGGTAGCAGCAGGCTGGGCAGCGCAGTGCTGCGTGTTAACCCGAGGGCTTTCACGTTCGGTCGCTGGACCTTGTCTTCAAGTGGGTTGTGCTTGCGGGCATCGGTGCAGCGTGTACTTGAAGCAGCTTTTTGAATGCAGCGTGGAGTTGAAGCAGCTTTTTTTTTTTTTTAAAGCAGTTGAGAGCGCATATGGAAATGTAGTGTGAGGCAAACTGGCCTAAAATGGAAGGTTGAGTGACTTTGACTTTGCAGGCCTCCCCTCTGCTGTTAGGTAGGACTTGCAGTGCTACAGCGCAGCGATTTAGCCTGGTTTACGCGATGCTTTTGTTCTGGGATGCATACACTTCTCGTTCCTGTTGAACAGGAATTGCAACACTTAAAGCCTTCTGAGTTTCCAAAGGGCATGTCTGTGAGCTGTCTGGGGTATTATAGACACCCTCTTGGACCTAGCAATCCATCTAAACATATGCCTGGCTTGGGTTAGAGTCCAAGATATGATGGTCAGGTCCTGTGATAGGAAAGAGTGACATCTAAAGAAACTGCTATTGAAATCCCATGGTTCTATATCTGTACCTGTACTGCAGAGCTTCATGTGGTGTTAACAGATTTGTTTCATCCACAGTGCTTTACAGGGAACCATGGGGTCTCCTGAGCCCGCTCAGGAGCGTTTGTATTCGCCTCTGCTTTGGAATGTGCTCTCAAACTCACAAGCTGAGATCTCTCAGCTCAAGAGATTTGGATCAGATTTCTTGGATCAAGAAATTCTGAGTGTAAGAAGGCATTGAGTTTACTGAAAAATACCTTTCTTTTCCTCTTGTAACAATAGCAGTGTTAATAACGCAAAAAACGAAATACAAAGTTTCTAGTAGAACCATACTGTTGCTGCCTGATTCTTTAAAGACCAAGGATATCTAGCTTGCTCGTATCAGAATACGAGGATGGCTGATGGGGGACATCTAAAGCTTGTAATTACAAGTAGCTGTTGTGCGTAGTGTACTCAAATCAAGGTCTTGAGCAAATGGCCTTAGCCTATTCTGAGGACTGCATGACTGTAGTGAATTTAAAAGGTGGCTTCTAAATTTGGAAAATGCTGTTTTACAACTACAAATCAGCCAACATGAGGCTGAAAGTAAGTCTTCAGTTCTTGAAAAGCAAACCCACAAGTAGCCTGTTGCTTCAAGGGCCAGTACAAGGTTGGTATCAGTGGAAAAACAAAACCAGTAATTCAAAATGGAAGGAAAGACAACTTTGAAATAGTTATCTGGATAAGTGACTCTCCTGTTTCTTGAGTAAAGTCTCTGTAGCTGCTTCTCCTACCTCATTGCTCTGCTAGAAATGAATGCTGCATGGGATTTTTTTGAGGAGTTAGAGGTGGGTTACACCTTCTCTGTCCTGGGTGTGTTGTTCTCCGGTGGGGAAGAGTAAACCATTTCTTCTCTCTCTCTTTCCCTTCCAAGAAGACAACACTTTGACTAATGTGAGCAATAGAAGGTAGTAGTAGGTTTTTGAGTTTTGTTTTTTTCTAAATCTTGGTAATACAGTTGATTGAAATGGGTAGACTCAAAAAGGCTAATGGCACAAAATTTTTCAAATGTGCAGCAGAGAGGGGGAGAGAGATTCTGGCCCAAGGGTATACATTGCTTGGTAAATTGGGCTTCTGGTAGTCTTGTGAATAGATTGCCTGCCATATCCTACTTCCCTGCTGTGATAAATTACAAGCTCAGATATGTTAAATATTTTAATATGTTAAATATAACCAGTGGTAACTCCCCAGAAATCCTCACATATAAGAGGGAAGACAGTTTGTTCATTGGTAAATGGCTTTGCGTGAGAGTTTACAATGCCTTGTGGCTCAAGGTAGTACTGCTGTACAGCATTGACCTTTACAGGCGGTAGGCTGAACCCTGGCTGCAGATGAGGGGCTTGCATTTCTGTAGATCCTGCCTGACTCCTGAAACAAGGACACTTGGTAACACAAAGCTTCTGCTCTCTCTTGCTGCCTTTCATGTTGGGAGTTACTCATGTACAGAGAGTAAAATATGATAGTAAAATATTATTTTTGGTTAGGATTTGAATCTTAGTACTACTGGTAGTTTGTCCAAAACAGACTGAAAACAGCTTGCATGGTTTTATAGAGATACAGAGGGAAAATGTTTGTTTTGTTTTTTGTAGTTGGACTGTTTAAGGCTTATAGCAGAAGTGCGTGATGTCCTGTTTGCAGAAGAGGATTTCTGGCTTTTTGTATGAATTATTGTTCTTAAGCCCAGAACTCTTAAGCTTTTTAGTTCCATACTGTATGTGCCTTGTTTTGAAAACTCAGAGGAGATACATGGATGCCTTAATACCTGAGGTCAAGAGTTTGCTTGATTGATCATACTTTCTTGTGAAGCTGGTGTTGGGAGGACACTCAGCGAACCAATTGCTTCTTTTAAGTACTTACAGTCTCATAGTGTTATGGGTTATGTTTTTTTAAAACAACCTTCTGAATGTAAACGCTATCTAGTGTGATGCAACGTGGCTTAGTGTGCCAGACCCAGGTTGCCTTCTGGTAGACTTCAGGTGACAGAAGTATGAGTAAGAAACTCATTCTTGCAGAGTCTCAGGTGAGCACTTGAAGCATGTGTTAACTTGATGTTGCAGACTGGGCTTTCTGAATAGTAGCCTTTTCCTGTGAGGAGTAGAATGAATAAGTTGGTATGACCTACTCAAGCTGTTAATGCCACAAGAAAGCTGCTGGTTTGTAGCAATTTGCTTCTGTAGGGCGATTTTCTTCTGAATTGTATTTGGATTGAGTTTAAATTAACGGAGTAGTGCCATGATGTACTTGTAAATCAGAGTTGTAGGGATGCAATTCTAATGGATAGTAATTCAGGCTACAAAATAGATATTTGTAAGCGTCTTCTGTGGTCTTTGAAGATGAGAAACTGATAAGACTGTTTAGTAACACATTGCATGTGTATAGGCATGGATCAAAGGAAATTTAAATCGATCACTCTTGAAGGTTTTAGTGGGAAGTATTGGTTTTCCTTTGTATACAGGGTTACCAAGTGCTCCTGGAGGACTGTAATTGCACAAAAGGCATTGAGCAGATTCTTGTCATGTGGCTCAGCTCCTGAACTTGAATAAACTCCAGTGACCTCATTGGTGTGCACTCAGATTACTTGTTGGACATCATTAAGAGGCAAGAATCCAGGTTTTGTTCCATTTGATTGCAAGAGGATTGCAGCCAAATGGCTGAGGACAGGGCTGTGACTTTCCTTGTAGATGAGGACAGAGCCTTGACACATCAGTATCAGATGTATTGCTCCTTAAAGGTTGCAGCCAGAGTCTTAACTTTAGTTGCAGTTTATGAAGTAAATCACGATGGCCCAACCAGTGGGGCTGAATCCAGCTTGTAGCCTGCTTCCCTCTGGTCCTGCCTTGTCCCAAATGCAGGAATAGAAACTGAACCTGCAGAGGCAACGTGAACCCACTGCATGATGCCCTGTGGTTGTTCAGAGCCAGACTGGGGGGCTGAAGGGGGGGTCAGAGGTGAATATTAAGGACCAGACCTGCTAGTTCTTCTCTGTGCGTGGGAGAGGTTCCTCACTAACAGCTTTTTACTTCTTCCCTCTTTACTTTTGCAGGAAAGTCAATCTGTCAGTTCCTGCTTTAAAAGGAGGGTTCATAGCTCTGAAGCCTGGCTGGGTGATCCAGGTGATTCTGGGTAAGATGAGATATTAAGTTCTTTTAGTAGGGAGTGTGGGGGTGTAGGTGGAGGAAGAGGAGGGCAGAGTAGTGGATTAGACAGTTCAACAGTACTTGGTTTGTTCAGGAAAGTCCTTTGTGGCTAAGGAGAGGCTGTCACGTCATGCATGGCATGACATGACAAGCTGCACCGCAGGAGACATCTTGCTGTCGTATTCATGTTATACAAAGCTTAAACTGAGGATTCTCCTTCAGGTCTCAATTACCTATGCTCCTGTGCTGTATCTTGAGGGTGGTTGTGGTTTCCTTCCTGGTTACAGTTTGGCTCTGTCACAGGTGGTTGCAAGACCTCTGTCCAGTTACTGCTGTGACTGCAGGGCAGGGGGAGGAAATCCTGGGATGAGTTGCATGCAGTGTTTGGAGATGCATGCTTAAGGTGTAGTATTACAACAGTCCATCCCTTTCCCCAGCTGTGCTGTCTTGTTTCCTTCTGGGAGCCAATCTGTTCATCCAGACAAGAGTTGATCTAGCTGAGAACTAGCATCAGAACTAACCCAGGAAAATGGTGTTTGCCAGCTCACCTCCCTATTGTGACTGCGCAACAAATGAGTGCCTGGCCAGCACAGAGAGGGTTGTGGGAGCATGTATCTGGGACAGGTTGGACTGACTCAATTTAAGCTGATTGTAAATGCACTCTGAGATTAGGATTATGTATTTTATTCGGACAAAAGGATTTCTCTTGTTAATAGCCAAAGCTATTTGTTGCACCCTCTTTTATACTCAATAAAGGAACTATAACATGATTCTGCACTTGCTCTTTCAAAGGATGAGTGGAGAAAGGCTTAACTAAAACAAGAGATTCGTGGGAGCTGTGCAGTTTAACCTGTAATAGTAAGAAAACCACAAACTGCAATGGCAAGTAGCTATCAGGATAACTCAAAGGTATATGGGTGGCTGATCCCCTGTTCCAGCGTATCATAGTGAAAACATCTTAGTGTCATATTGCTCATAAGAGATAGGCAACTTGTCTTGTAGCTTTCTCCTGCCTGCAAGGGTCTGTAGAAATAACACAGCTACTTCTTTTACACAATGTGGTGGACCTGCCTTTAAGGCAGGCCACTGCAGTGCTAGTGTGCCATTATCTAAATATGAGGATAGAGAGGAAGAGAGGCCATTGCTATTTGGGGTTGTTTTCTTTGCAATACAGAAGCTGACGGCTGCTCTCGTGTTCTCTTCCATTGCACTCGAACGATGTCTGGCTATGGATAGACAATAGGCAGGCTGCTGCCCGCTGTAAATAGCCCATTGTACGCCGAGAGTAGGAGCAGCAAAGAACGGCAGAGTCCTGCCAACTTGGGTCGTTGCCTTGAGATACTGGCTCTGCTGTAAAGAATGAGTCTTGGGTGCTGCGGGGTGTGTGTGTGAGCAGAGAGAGCTGGCTTTGTCTGAGCTGTCCAGAACTCCTTAACCGAATTGATACGAGTTCGGAGGGATACTTTCATGGGCTAGATTTTGGGAACTGCTGTTCCTGTGGAGGTGGCCGGGACAGCTAATTATCTCTGAAGCAGTTTTGCCCTGTTATTAAGAGCACTTTCCTGTATCTGGTATTGTTTCTAAACTTAAAAGCAAACAAAGGTCTACTCGTTGCATTGAGGAAAAAGTGCTTTTGACCTCAAAAGTTGCCCATGCTGCTTCAAGTTTTTTGCTACATGTAGCAACCTGAGTATCACAGACTGGTACTTCCCTCATCCCGGATCTTCTTCCTTTGGGTCTCCAGCTGTGACTTCTAATCATTTGCTATGTCCTGTCTTGCACAGGGGCTGAGTTTCTGAGTCTGTTCCTTGTGATCCAGATTGCATGAGAAACAACTGCAGGACCTGAGTTTGGCTTTTTTGCTTGTCTTGAGTGAGCAGACTTAGCTGGGTCCTTCCTTGAGGAAAAGGAGTGAAAGACAGATCCTAGCTCCACTAGGAAGATCTTTGTACCTCAATCTAAAGGCTCTAAACTGCTCTCCTTGGTCATGGTAAAGACCCTGGATGTCTGATGTGAATGGAGCATAAGCCAAGTAAATACTGAGATGGATCAAAGAAGGCTGGGAGGCAGTGAAGCCTCCTTTCTTGATGGGGCATATTTGGATGCATATGTTAAGAACATGAATTTATTCTTCTTGCATCTGTCTTTGTCTTAAATACAGAAAACAAGAGTTGATAAAGTGTTAAAGCTAGGAATTGCTTAGTCTTGCAGAAAACTCCGTCCTAACCTTGTTTTTTGTGCTGATGAGGCAGAAGGTGTAATAAAAAAATGTCATCCCTCAATATAAACCTAAGCAGTAAAATGTTTCATTATAACTGATAACTTGCAGTATAACTGCTCAAAAAAGGTTTTATGTTACAGGCTGTTCTACAAACAACTGGTCAAAGAAATGAAAAGTAGTGGTGTGTATCTCTTCTCTTCACCTAGGCTCAAATCACAGCAGCTCCTTGACTACAATGGGACTCATGTGAAGGAAATTATCATGTTTACTTCAGTTCTTGTTAGCTGTAATGGCACCACAGCCTTCTGAAAAAGTAACTCTAATTACATTGCATTCCTAAATCATATAGTGTGTGTGCAGGACACATCATGACTAATGCAGAGAGGTCAAAGGTGCTTATTGTGGGGCTTGAGGAGGAGAGAGCTAAGCTTGCTCTTAGCCCTTATGTACATTATAGCCCCCTTTTCCTAGTTTCATAATTTGGTGTCTATGATGTACACAAAATGAACTAGTAAGCCAAGGCTTCCTTGTTGGAATGAGTTTTTATTCTTACTGTTCATCTGTGTATATTAAAACTTAAGAGGTAGCTTTCATGCCTGCAATGCTAATGAGCATGATTTGATGCATAAAAAGCAACAGCATGGTAATACTAAGTATTAAGTCATTAATTAATTTTTTTAATCTCTTTATGCCAATGGAAGATGAAGAAGTTCCTCGTTAATATATTCAGTTCTTCTCTACCTTCCATCATAGCTCTGGATTTTGAGTATAGTCTGCTGTGTATCACAATGCAAATAACCAAAAGGCATTTCTGTGTTGTGCACTGCATATCTAGGTGATGCAGCCCTGTACCCTGAGGCTATGCCATAAAAGAAAAGGGCGGGGGCTGAGGGAGAGGGCAGTGCCTGCAGGCTGGGAGTGCTCCGTGGGTCCCGCACCCTTCCAGAGATGGAACTTGATTCCATCCTGACACTGCCCCCATCCGTGACCTTACTTCAGCCTGTCCTTCTGCTAGCATTGAGAAACCATGGGGCCCTTTGAACTAACTTCATGGCTTTTTTGGTCTCTCTAGCAAATCCTTGTCCAAATACTGGTTAGACTTGTTGTGAACTAGACAACTCTTGGGCTGCCTGGCTGAATAACTGACTGCAGCAGTAAAGATTTCAAGGGCAGACTGTAAACTAGAGATTTTCCTGTAGAAATATGAAATCTTAGCCTGGTATGGTTGGTTTTAAAACTAATAAGCATATAATTCTGCCTGTTTGGATTTCAGCGTCTCCTACGCTGCCATCCTGCAGCGGTGTATTGTTACACAGTACGTTCTAGCTGTTTAAACGCCTATTTTGACATTCTTTAGGTCCTTTGTTTGATTTTATTGTCCGTAGGAAATGGCTGGACCTAAATTACCTGAGTAAATGCGTCTCAGCTCTTGGAGCAAGCCGGGGAAGTGTGGCTTCCCCCCACCCCACCCTGGCAGGGGCCATTGTCAGCCCTCCCTGGGTGGCGGGAGGCTGAGCCGGTGGCAGGCGCCTGTGAGCGCTGCTGCGGGGCAGGGGCAGGGGCAGGGGCAGGGGCAGGGGCAGGGGCAGGCAGGGGCAGGGCAGGCAGGGGCAGAGGCAGGGGCAGGGCAGGCAGGCACCCTTCAGCGGGCGGTGGGGTGACTGGGTGCGAGCTGCCATTGGCCCTGGGCAGGCCGGCTGCCTGCTGCTTACCTCTCACCTAGTGGGCAGGAGCTGGTGGGTTTGGCATGTGACAAATGTCCCGGGAGACCTTGGCTGTAGAGGAGAGCACCAGCTGAGCTGACTGCAACGCTCCCCCCCTCCCTGCTCCCCGCCTGCGGCTAGGTCTTGCTGTGGAAGATCCATGTCAGGGAGCGCTGGCGGGGAGCAGCCTCTTTCAGCTCTTCCTTCTGTGTGAACGTGACAAATCAAATGTGCTTCCTGTGCTTGATTATATTGCTGTGTGCCGCTGCCTTGGGCCGCCTTAGATGCAGCTTTAGTCTGCCTCATGACCAGAGATAAATTGCTGGCGTGCTGCTGGGAGAAATAGGAAGCTTGCTAGCATAGAGGAGCTACGGGACGACATTGGCTTTGAAGGCAGCGTGCTGTAGTGAGCTTTCTGTGCATGACTGAAGGGAGAGTAGAAAAGAGAAAGTTTATTTTACTGAATTTAAGAGATGAAACATCCTGCTCTTGCCATGCTACTGTAGGATTAGGATGCTCTCTGTTACGTTAATGCAGGCAAGTTAACATCTTATAGCCCTGCCCACCCTCTTTCCTGTTTGTCACTTACTGTTTAAACAGTCTTACAGGACAGCTACTCTACAAATAACTATTTTGCATTTGTGAAATGCTGTCCTTAAAAAAAAAAAAAAAAAAAAAAAAAGCAAAAGTTTTGTTAAAATGCAGTGTCTGTTAAAAGCAATATTAAAACCCTGAAGAAATTGCCTCTTGTCAGCCTCACCTGTCTGTCTAGAGTGTGAACCAGTAATTGCTTGCTTACTTAATTGCAGCACAGAAGTCTAAAGGTATTGCCTGGCCTAGTTGCAGATCAAATTATTTTGATAGTGGTAAGCCAGTAGGACAAAGCATACATGACTCTCCCACAACAACAGTGAATCAAAAGGGCATTTCAAAACTTTGTGTGTGATTTTTTTTTTTCTTTTTTTTTTTCTTTCATATCAACAGATTCCTGCATCAGGACAACCGCATTGAACTGCAATGCAAGCACATGAGTTGTTTAGACACCTACGAATGCCAGAACTTGGGGATGTCAGACAGTATGTGCGCACCCTTCCGACAAACACGCTGATGGGCTTTGGTGCTTTCGCAGCTCTCACAACCTACTGGTATGCGACGAGACCAAAAGCACTAAAACCACCATGTGATTTAGCAATGCAGTCTGTGGAAGTAGAGGTAAGTGGCACTTTATGGATGCTGTTGCTCGCTGAGTTTTGAAGCCTAAAGGTGGCATTGAAAGAGACCAAACAGTGATTTATGCAAGAGTTTTTCTAAACTTGAAGGGTGTGGGGAATACGTTTCAGGGCATGGTTGTTTTTTTTTTTTTTCTCTGAAACATGGCTTGAATTCAGTTTTTTGACTTTCTGAATTTGAAAACTCGTTTGAGGGTTGAGATCATAGTGGTAGTAACTAGCATGGGAGAAAAAGACTTTGTGCTGAGAAAACTGAGCTTGTGATCTGACTAATGGCAGGAAACTTGTGCATGTTAGAATTGGCACAGTGTAGTTTTCAATTCCTGGCCACATGTTTAGGTGGTGACCTATTAAATTAGGTCTTGGGGTCAGAGTATGTACGCTGATGTATACTGATGAGGCTAATACTTTTCTGTTACAATATTTAGTTTATAATAGCTGACAGATGAGACTTTATATTGGGTTACAAGCATGAAGAGGGTACTAATTGTCCTCAAATGATCTGTGGAAAGATATGTTAGTCCTGCCAAGAGACCCCAGCCATAGGGTAAGTTGAAATTAAAGAAACCACCTGCTATACTCTGGATATACTAGCTTAGCTTTTGTCTTATGCTTTGTAGAGGCAGACAGAGTTGCTGTTAGGTGGTGCTTTTTGATAGTGAAGTCAAATACAGAAACAGTCTGACTGGGAGGAACTGTTGCTTAGAAGCAAATATAGACAACTGATTACATGGCTGGGCTTTCCTGAACAGCAGTTATCAATTCCCCTGTTCACTACAGAGTCAAGATTTTACCACTTATTTCATTCTTTCAAGAGTGCCTCTGTATTTCTTCAGGGTAGACAAGGTGTTCCTTCCTTTTGAAGGAAGGAGAGAGCTTTGAAAGGTTGTGGTCTTCAAGGGAGATACTTAAAAAACATAGGATTGTAAAGCTGATAGTTTCTTGCATTAGTCTTGATAGTCAGAAACTACCACTACAGATTTTTTTTTTTGTTATATATACTTGCAACTGAAGTCTCCCTTTACAGCACATTGTTCTGTGTGGATAGACTGCATCTAGTTGTCCTGTATCAAATAACAATTAACATGACTTCTTGTGCTTAGGAGTAAATGTGACTACAAACTGATGTAAGCAAATGTAGCAGAGCAGTTTGAAATTTATAGTAGGCAAACTTTCATGAACTTTAGCAAAACAAACTCCTGTCATAGCCTCAAATCAGGCGCTTTCTTTGCAATGTTTCCTGATATTGAGGAATGAAGCGTTAGTTGACCCTTCCATTCAAAAGTTTAGCTGGTACCGTTTATTTCCTAATCTTCTTCCCAGTATGGTATACAGTAAGCTTACTGACACATCATGTTACTATAGCAAGTAATGGTCTGCTATTAGAAGTACACAAAGAGGAAACAAAAATATGCCCTGGCAATGTGATAATTGCCAAAAATACCTCTTTTCAAGGAACACGTGTAGAGTGAGGACCCAGAGGTTAGATCTTCTCTTGGTGAGCTTTCCCAATCCTGACAGCAGCCACTTAGTGAGTGGAGTTGTCTTGCAGAGCAGCACATTTTGGTGGCTGGAATAAACTAGCAGTGAAAGCTTTCCAGCTGTGGAGGGCCTCACTAGTCAGTACAGACTTCAGCAGATCAGGGGCTTTGCACTGGAAGATGGTAAAACAGTGGCTCTTAGCTGGCTATAAAACCAGTGACAAATGCTTATTTGCTTGAGACTCTTGACAGTGGTCTCAGTTCCCTGCCTTTACTTCTTCAAGCTAAATTCCTTGTCACTGCTGGATTCTGTGATTGAAATCATTCTTTGGTAGTATGAGACTTCACTAAACTACTTAATGCATCATTCATCCCTATTGTACTAATTAACATCAGCTCTCTGATGAGGGCAAGATAGGCATAACAGCATTATTTTTCATGGCCTCTTCTGGAAATAAATTTTAATAGGAAGACTGAACAGTAGTAAAACTTAAATGAAAAACAGCTGAGTGTGTTAGCATGTCTTGGTCATAAGAGCTCAAACTTTGAGAACATGTTGAAATAAGCAAGATCTGTCCAGTTTTGTTTATTGACAGTTCAGATACAACTCTTAATGTAATGTTGTAAACTGTATCAAACTGTAATCAAATGAGAATGTATGTTTTGAAGGAAGTTTCAAGTGTCTGTTAGAACTGGTACTTTTATAACAGTAACAAGAGTATAATACAGTGCTTGGGATTCAGTTTTTCACTACATTTTGCTTAGAATTTCATTTCACCTACTCCATTCTCTTATACATGTGTTAAGATGGATTGTCACTTTCACAGAATAAAAATGTCAAATACTGCTCTGAAATTATGTCTTAACATATTTTTTTCTGGCTAAACAATACAATATTAAAAGGAATAAGCACTGTGCTCCAAAAAAGACATGGCAGAAGGCAATTCCTTTTCTCTACTGTTTTAATATCTAATCTACCTGTTCATTAATGATAACAATTTTTAACTATAAATAAGCTGCTTAATTCTTAGTTGTGACTTATTTCCTTGGCCTCTAAAAAAGTTACATGAAGTCACTGACTGGAGTAGGGTTTCTACATGTTCTGATAATAAATCTTGATAACTTTATATGGGAGGAAAAAGATCCTATTTACTGCTGTTCAGGTCACTTCCCATCTCTGGAAAGCCTTGATTTGATAGGCCAGCACCCAGTGACCTATTTTAACCATCACTGAGTGAGCATAAAGATTGCATGCTTAGTTGAATATCAGTACAAAGAGTTACTGAAAGTATCAGCTCTTCTAGAGTAGATGCCACAATTAAAAGACGTGGAGTACAATCTTGAAAGTATGCATACTACAGTTACATTTCACTGAAAGAAACCCTCTTGTCTTCAAAGCTCCCAACCTGATCTCTCTTCAGGGGAACTTCTCAGAGGTATAGGTGACAATCTTTCAGGATCCACTTGAATCCCTTGTCTGTAGGAGGGGAGACAAGATTAATGAAGAATAATTCTAAATAAAGTCTGACTAGTGTGAGACTGCATTGCTGAGACTCATGCTATACTTGATCATGCACTACACTAAGAATTTCAGTGCTATAGTAATGGTAGAAATAGGGCATTAGTCCTGTGTTTTGCAAAGCTTGTGCACTCTTAAGGTCTGTGGTTGTAGGCACATGTGAATCTGTCTGCTTGTAGATTGCTGTTTCCATTGGTGACTGGTAGCTGAACAACTCTGACTGTTGATTTGAGTGCAGGTGTATGGCTGTCAAATATATTAAGTCTTGCTTTAAAAACCCAAATATTTCTATTTGGCTCAAGTTCTACTAAAGCATGTAGAAGGATAGGATATAAACAAACACTAGGATGTCAGTATTTTCTAGTAATAAGAGTTTGGATTTGTGACTCTGGCTTTTTTTTCCCTTAAGAAAAGACATTCAAATATGGAGACAGGTATTCAACTCATGAAAACTTTTAAACCTACTTACATTCTCCTGATACATTACTAGAACTCTAGCTTGCCTTGTCTAATCAAGTGATTCTTGAAAGACATGTGCTCATGTCCCTATTAAACAATCAATTTTAGCTGTTCTGTGCTTACCTAGGGATTAGCATGCTTAAAATTACATGGCTGGTTTGAAAACTCTAGTTTATACTTCCTGCTGCTCAGAATATCCACGTTGGGGTGACCTAAGCACCACTTGCTAGTATACTTTCCCTCTCAGGAAAATGGAAGTTGGGCCTCTTGCCTCTGAGGCATGGTGGAGACAACAGTGTGTTTTGACATTACTGCTAATCCTAAGCAGCCTGTGTCAACAAGAAGCAAACCCATGCCTTGAACAAAAGCAGCTATTTTATGTGACCCAAATAGGCATTGATAGAGTAATATATGCCTCTGTTGTAGACTAAATCTGTTTTTTTTCAGCTGCTGCTATTCTGAACCAATGCCAAGGTTTTACTTGATGTCCAGCACTTGGCTGTGTAATGGGTCAGTTTCCTGCAACTCCCTGAGCTGCTGCAAGGGCTGCCTTACATGAGTAACCAGAGGCTGTTCTCACATTAATAAGATTTTATTGTCTGGCTCCTTAAGAACACTTTGGTAACACTGACAACCCTTTTGAGTGCTTACCTTTGTACTGGACAGATCTGTTAGATCCCATCCAAATAACTTGTGTGAAATCAGCCAAACATTCCAGTCCTGAGATTCAGGTGTTTGGTGGTTGTAACGACCTGTAATTTTTAGAAGAGTGTGCTGCAAACAGAACTTTCCCTGATATTGCACAAATATTCTGGATAAGAACCCTTTGGACAGGCCCTTAAAATAGTAGTTCTTTCTACTCTCAAGCAAAATGTAGACCAATACCATAATACTGCCTAGTAGATGAGTTCAAACTGGGAGCATAGGTAAGGTCTAGATGATCTTCAGTATATCCAGGTGTATTTCACTGCATTTCTGAAGAATAACATTGAACTCCTGATGGTCTTCACACAAGGAGCTGGGTGTTTTTCAGCAAAACTCTTACTCTAAGGCTATTGAAAATTCAGTTAATGTCACTTTACTTTGGGAAGAAGAATAAAGTAAGCAGAACCATAAGTTGGTTATGTTATCTTTTACTGAAAACTCATGAGAACTGATGGGGTCTTTTTAATAGTAGTCTGTAATACAGTTTCTGTTTTTTCAGAAGGACAGTGCAATCAGTCTTGTATCTGAGCAATGTGCTCTCTGTCCGAGTCTCATCCTCAAATTTGTTTAGTGCCTCAGGCCCTGCAAAAACTGCTTTTGTGGTGCTGAGTAATAGGGTATGTAAATAAGACAGTAGTAGCTCAGATAAGGAGAAAACAAATATTTCTTGACTGTTGCCAAAGGACAGCTTAGGATATTATATTTCACCCGACACAGGAATTGTAGCACATCAAACACAGTACTGATACATTGCACTTGTTGATATTACCTATGACTGTGGTTACAAACTACATACACTGTGTGGTCTTCCT
Source organism: Haliaeetus albicilla (assembly GCF_947461875.1). Lineage (NCBI taxonomy): Eukaryota > Metazoa > Chordata > Aves > Accipitriformes > Accipitridae > Haliaeetus > Haliaeetus albicilla. Next base: position 48,898,182 of record NC_091483.1, on the reverse strand, counting down.
CAGGTTAGCTCCAGAGATGGTAAAACTGGGAAAATCAAGAAGCTGACCTTGGTTATCGTAGATCTGTGAAACCAGTGCAATAAAGCAAGCAGTCTTGCTTTTCTTTCCAGGCAGAGACATGTCCTAGTGATTTGTTTATTTTCTATAGAGTAGATGTTGGTTGGAGTGCAAGTATGCTCTTGAATTTCTAATGTTACAAATTTTTAGAGGTAAGGCCGTCATTAACTTGTTCTGGGTCATGTTCACAGTGTATGTTTCTGCTTACTGTCAAAGGAGTGGCAAGAACTGCATTACGCATAGCATTTTGCTAAAACAAGTTAGACTTGTTTCAGTGTTAAAATATTTTTTTCCTCTCTGATATGCCTTTAATGTGCTAGCTGCTTTCTGTGGACATGGGCAATATGGCATCCTCTGCAGATAAACCTGTGTTTGTCTAGCTTATACATGAACAGATGCTCTCTGGTCTTCCAGGGTACTTTGAAAACAGAAAAATAAAACAATGGCTGGGAAGAGCCTATGATTGCATATGAATAGGTTTTTGATGTTGTGGATGATGGCACAATTCAGGCACAGATTTAGTTAGTCCAGGATTTGACTTTGTGAAAGAGCCAGGAGTTGACTACAACCACTGATAGAGAACCTTATGCAATGTTTACCCAAGACACTCTGTTTAACCAGCTAGGCTTTTCCTGCTAAGAACTCGCTTGTAGGTGTCTGTCATCATAGCAGGACTAATAAATGTGGCCCAATAGTACTTGGATAACTGTAAATTGTGAAACTTGATTGATATAAAATGAGATTATTTAATCAGTCACTCTAAAAAAGGCTATGTTAAAACTATGAACTATTAAATTCTTTTATTGACTTCCAGTTGTAGCCTATGTAAATGCTCACCAGCTGAAAAACAATGATTTTAATCCTCAAGGTAGTATTGTCTTGACTGCCTCTAACTAGATCAGGAGGAAACCTTTTTTGTAAGATGGAACTTTAAATTGGATTAAAGGACTCGATTTAAATCTGGTACAGGGTATTTTACTTATGAGAACACTTGTTTAAGGTGTTGTTGACTACCCTTAAAATCATTTTGGTTTTGAAACCACAATTTGAAGTGTGATTGTGTTTTGTAATCTTCATTAGAAAAGTAGATTAGGATCTCGACATTAATATTGTATATAGAGAGAGTTCTGAGGCTGGAGTGATTTTAGAAAGCTTGATGGAATTAATTATACTGTACACTGCAATAACAGAGTGAGACATTTCTTAGAAAAACCCTGTGTCAAGTAAGGAGTGTCAAAGGGCGTTTTGTCATTCTCATTTGTTCTGTGCTATTTTAGGTAGCTGAGAGTAAGATTGTGCCTGACAGGTTTTTAGTAATGCAGGGAGCAGTCTTTAAACAATGTCCTGGGAAACCTTGCAGATCTCTCACCTGGTAGTGAAAAGAACTGAAGTTCTCAAGCAGAATTTGCCAAGGCTTGTAACAAAACTTAATGGATGAGGTGTTTTGATTATTCCGGGAAACTCCTGTTCATTTAGGACCAACAAGTGTGTCTGACCCTTCTAATTGGTTTTCTTAGGGTGGTGAGCATGCTCGAAGGTCGTCTCTTCTTAACAGTGATGAACCGTTGATTTACTACTATGATGATGTGAGAACAGTTTATGATATCTTCCAAAGGGGTGTACAAGTATCAAGTAAGTCTAAAACGAAAGATAATTTTTTGTACAATGTGAAGAACTAAAGGTCTGGGCTTTTTTGCAATGCAGTTTGGGCTAGGGGATGTCTGCCTCGCTATGTAAGTGTATTGGATATGAGCTTTCTTGAGGGCAAATTTAACTGTGACCTCTTGTGAAGCAGAGTTGTGTGAATAAAGTCAGTGCTGTGTTCCTTAGCCTAAAACAACTTTGCCTCTGTGTCCTTCCTCAGCTTCCCTCCCTCCCCTCTAGGAAAAAAAAAAAGGTTGCCTTCTGAAGGTGTCCGCAAAGAATCTAGAGGCTCAACGCTGCGAGTGCAGTTAGTGTGATGTCAGGACAGAGGAGTCGGGGGTTAAATTTTGAGTAACTTTTATCTTTTTTTTTTTTTTTTTTTTTTTTTTTAGATAATGGTCCATGTCTAGGTGTTAGAAAACCAAACCAGCCGTATGAGTGGATCTCCTATAAAGAGGTAAGTATTCTCTCTAACTTAGTGCTAGACCTGCTTTTGCTTGCTGAGACCATTGACACAACATCCAGTAATGTGATATAACAAATCTTAATTATTTATAGATGTTTTAAGTAGTAGCAGAATATTGCAGAAAGGTTCTAGTACCTGTTAGAGTATCTTAAAGGAACAGCCTCAAATATGTGCAAGGGGGAGAAGAGCATCTTCTGCACTTGCTTGGTTTATTAACAGTTTTACTTCAGATTTTTGGGGGGTTATCTTGGCAGCTTTTAGCATCTCATTGCTGAATTGTTTAGAACTTAGACACTGCCTCTGAAGAACTGCAGCTTTGAAGTATTATTCAGGGACTCAGACTGCTACAACTTTAGGCACTTGCTTCCGAGAGGCTCATTTTACACTAGGAAAAGTCCTATCTACAGATGTTACTTGTGCCTCTTGACAACTTGTCTCCATAGTGCTGAATGATAGTTGTATAGGGTGTTAACAGGTATGCTTCTAACTAGTAGCATGTTCCTTCATGATCACCAAAAATCTCTTTATGCAAATCTTTAACAGCTGTGCACTTTTAGGTCATTCCTGATTTAATCAGTTATTGTCCTCAAATTTGCATAAACCTTGCCTATTGCATACTGTTAAGGTCACTAAACACCTTTTGTATGGAGCAGACCTTGCTTTTTCCAAGGTGATTTTGCTGGGCACTTGTTAAGTGTAACCTCTCTTTAATAAAGCTTTGCTGTTTGAGTCATGTGACTAACATGGATTCAGGTCATATGCTATATGGAAAGAATTTAGAAAATTGCCTTCCCAAACTTTATAGAACTAGCTGGGTTTTGCCTCCTTATTCTCCCCCTTTTTGAAGGGAGAAATGCAATTCCCATAGGCACTGAATGAAGCAGAAGGATGGCGTATGTAGTGCTTGTGACTGAGCAGAAATATAATGCTGAATCATTCCAGGGTCACTTCTGGGGTTTAATACAGATACAACAAAACAGCCTTTGTGTGTATGTATGAGAGCTTAACATTTAAACTTACACTTAACACTTTCAAGTCCAACTGTATTGTCTCTTCTGCATATTGAGTGCAAGCGTAGTTAATCTACAGTCAGTGCAGTGTAATGGCACTGCAATGTTTAGGTTGTCAAAGTCACAGAGGACATCCAAAATAGCCTAGAAAACTTCTGTCTATCTCATACCAGTTATTGGCCTTCTTTTTGTAAGACTTAATATACACCCCTCAATGCTGTTTTACCTTGATGAGCTTGCTCTCAATTTTTTTTTGTCTTATCTCTCTTTTTTGCCCCTCCAGGTTTCAGACAGAGCTGAGTGTGTGGGCTCTGCGTTACTCCACCGAGGCTTCAAACCATCTCACGTTCAGTATATAGGAATCTTTTCACAAAACAGACCTGAGGTATTTTAATTGGCGGCGTGTGTATTGGTGGTCTAGCTGTTACTGAAGTGGTATGCTCTTATATCTGTTGGGTTTTGGCAGTGTACTGAGCTTCCCTACTAAGAGTCCAGTTGGTGTTGGGACAAGGCTAAAGGCTGACAGGCCATAGACATGGCATCTTTAAGAACCAAAACTGATAACTGACACAATTGTTAATGTCTTATATTGTGTTTTTTGCTCCCAGAGCTCAACGTAGAAGGCTGGAGAGCAGGAAGAGAATTAGGGAATCAAGAACTTAACTCATTCTCTTCTCCTCTTTCCAGTTTATAGAGGAGGCCTGTTTAATGAGAAGCTAATGTGGTACTTAGCAAATGGTGATTACATTCACTTTCTCTTGAAAAGTGACACTGGAGTATAAGGTAATTGAAAGTGGTTGGAAGCCACAAGGAGGTGTTTAAACCCTTCAGAACACAAAGAAACACTTAGTGATTAAATATCTGGACAAATAGAATATGGCTAAAGGTGATAGTTCTATCTCTGCCAGAGGTCTTGGGCACAAAGATTCTGGGAGGGAGAACTACTGATGAAGGGAAAAATTGAAAATTAATTGCAGTTCAGTAAAGGGGCAGAAAGCCTAAAGAAAGCAACATAATTAAAGATCACCTGACAAAGCAAAGTGATGTTATGAACCCGAGACAACTATGGGGATATATAGATTGATCAGCTAATGTCTATTCATTTTAATCCAGAAATGATTCTAGATTGCTGTTTCTAAAGATATTATGAAATATTCAGTAAACATTTATTCTCTAGACTTGTTTATTAAATCTATTTAATAGGACTGAACTTCCCTAACCTATGTTTGTGCTTAGTAGCTTGAGCTGGTACTTGCTGCATTAAGCTAGTTTAATCCAAATCTGTATTAAGACAGGAGGCTGGTTCTTGAGTTTTGTCAAAAATTTGCTGTCCATCTTGATTAAACACTCCCGGCTGGATGCCATTATCTAGAGCCTTCTACAGTGTTGACAGGGTTAGAAGCTGTATCAGTGCCTCAGTTGTGCTGGACAACAGCTTGCTGTTGGATCTCTTCTGATTTCAGTTTGTCACTGAGCCTTCCCTGCTGTCATTAAAATGCAAGCTGTGTGATAAGTGACCTTCACCCCCTTCCTCCTCTCCCAACCTACACCACAAAAACCCCCTAACTCTAGCCTTGTACAGATGAAGAAAAACATTTTTTTCCAGACTCTTAAATTTGGAGTAGTTTGCTGCTTGGATTTTCCTGCTGGAATTCTGGTTCTAACAGCTGCAGTTTTATTTCCATATTAAAAAAGGCTGGGATATCACCAACTAGGAAGCTGTTAAATGACATGGTATTACAGACTCTTCAGTTCAGTCTCCTGTGCTTGTAACACTGTGAACTGGAAGTAGAAAAGGGAGCCAGATGTTAGTGTTGTGCCAGTTGTTTCTCTATAGACCTTTGGGTGCAAAGTCTTTGACTGCTGGGTCAGTGGGTTTTCTGAAGGAGAGCACAGTAGTGTGGTCTACTCTTGGATCACAAAGACAAAATGTGCTTGAGTGCATTGCTCCAGTAGGCTTTGAGTTGGGTCAGGAATGAGCTGTCAAGTCTTGTTTAAACCAGCAATTTTAAATCTGGGATTTTCCCTGCTGAAAACTACTGGAGGGGTGTTGTGACATCCCCAACATAATCACTAATCCAGACAGGAGACTATGTGAATTTTTTTGTGTGAAATGATTCACATTTCTCAGTTCAGGGAACAACTGCTGGGGAAATCCCCTAATGGGGAAAATCCTAGCATGTTATATGCTTAAATATTCACTAAGAAAACAAACTTGGATTTATGAATAAAAATATTACTTTCTCTTTGAATAACTGGAAAACAGATGATCTCTTCTGCAAGCAAGGAAGTTGTGTTTTGGATTGTGAAATATAGTGTCCCTTAATAGAAGTTCAGAGCCATGTCAGAAAACAAATTGAAACTTGTAGACTGTTGTCTGTATTGAGTACTAGTTGCTTGCTTGGGCTTTGAGAGAGAACTCAAGTGTCGAGTTTTGATATTTGTATTTAAATACTCTTAACTTTAGAAGCTAAAATGGCTCGGTAGTCCAGAAAATACAGATGCTGGTTGTTGTATTGAGAATGATGGTGTGCAAGAGTTGTTGGAGGCTGCAACAGGAAGCTTCTATCACTGTATGCAGCTTCTGAAGACTATTGTAGTAGACCCCCACCCTATTAAAATAACTACTAAACTTCAGGCTGCTGACAGCAATACAGCTGCCCCCTTTTACATGTACAGGTGGATGCTATCTAGGAAGAATTATTCAGTGGACCCTTTCATGGCTGGTATAGGTGTGCCTGCTTAGACTTACCAGTATGTCTAATGTCTGTATGAAAGTCTAGCTAGCTGTTAGCTGGCCTTGTACTAGTTTTATAAGAAGTCTTTTTGGACTAAGAGGTGTACAACTTACCTATTGCTTAAATGCTTTCAGAAAAATTCCCTGTGTTTAGGGCTGTCTCAATCAGGAGAGAACTTTAAGAAACTTGCCCCTAATAAACAGTTCATAAAACTGAGATTTAGCAACTTTGTTAACATAGCCTCTATATTAGATATTATATGGAATAACCAGCTGAATGATGATTAAACTTGTCATCATATGGGGGTGAGGTAACTGGCTAGTGTCCTGCAAAAACACTGGGAAGTGTGACAGTTTGGAGGTGGGGAAGGGAAACAAGCATCCCTGTTAGAATTCAACAAGATTGCATTAAGTTCTGATCACTTTTAAAGATGCATGTTGTTTTGTTCCTGTAACTGCAACTGACTAAAGGTACTGTACCTGAGAATTTTTGTCACTCTTTGATGGGAAAAACTGAAATGTTCCAGTTCTACTGGCCTCTTCATGTGTCTGGAGGCTCCCATTTCAGGAGTCGCATGCTACCCTGTATTTTGGTGTAGCTAGTTGTTTACAAGCTGTACCCAGTAGCTACTATCCAGAAAAAGAATTGCATGACTGTCTTGCCTTGATGGTACTTTGGATAAAATCAGGCTTGCTGTAAAGCATTGTCAGCTTGCATCACACACAAGAAGGCTACAATATCCATTATGTTTGAGTACTGCACTTGTTAGCAGGCAAATTCTAATTGCAGCTTGCAGGGATGTAACTGCATTTTTTTTAATAGAAGTCGTCAGATTAGATTCCTTTAAAGAAGAATGGTTAGTTTTGAGAAATGCTGAGAAACTTTCTAGGGCTGGCTTTCCAAAGGACTTCTAATTTAACTGCATGTGTTGCATGTCTGGCTATCAAATGAGATGCAGATAATGTAGAGGTAAGAGTACTGTGCATATATAAATCTAATGTATGTTAAGACACGAGCAAGTCCTTCACTGATTCATATGATGTGGTAATACAGAATATTGAAAGCTTTGGCTACCTCAAGGACCTAAAAACAAGAAAAAAAATTGTACTCTTACTGAAAGTCTCTTTCTGTTAATAGGTAAACTAAGGAGATGGTTAATGTTAACTGTTTTTCAAAAGTACTTAATTACTCCTGGGGGCAGAGTTGAATTTTATTGGATTGCATTCTTTCCCATAGCTTCTTATTGTTTGTTTTTTCTTTCCTCCTTCCACAGATAAAAATTTAGTAGGTCTTCAAAGTAAACAAATGATACAAACTGCCACTTATTTTTTTAGAAAGACTTGTGCAAGTGACCTCTCTCCTATTAGCTTCCTTGTTAGAATCCAAATATGAGTCATTCTTGGAGGTCTGTTATGATAAGCAAACACATAGCAACTTGCATCTCTTCTTTTTGTGCAGTGGGTTATCATTGAACAGGGATGCTATGCATTCTCCATGGTGGTGGTGCCACTCTATGATACACTGGGAACTGAAGCAATTACCTACATTGTGAACAAAGGTAGGACACTTTCAGTAGTTAAGGAATTGATTGTATGATGGCAGAGCTGACTGAGGGCAGAACTGTAGCTGCCTTCAGAGGAGTCTTGCATTACCACATTCTGAAGTATGTATGGATCTAGTCTAAACTCAACTTGTCATACTGATTAATGTCGTTCTCTTTCATCAGCTGACTTGTCATTGGTTTTCTGTGACAAACCTGACAAGGCCAAACTTCTGCTAACCAGTGTGGAGAAGGGGGAAACTCCAATACTCAACACCATTGTTATCATGGAGTCTTTTGGCATGGATCTTGTGGAACGTGGCAAAAAGTGTGGAGTGGAAGTCTTCAGCATGAGAGAAATAGAGGTAAGCACACTTAACCTACTTTACTACTTTCATCCCATTTACTTGTGGAGGAAGAAGACAGGGTCTGTTGAACAGATTTTAGGACTGTGAACAAAAAGCGGTGGATTAGTTTCGAAATAGTTAACTATCTCTTGGATTGAAGTTTACACAAAAAAATATTTAAAAAAAAAAAAAAGGAAAACAACTTGCTAATACTATTTCACAATGCTCAAAATGTGAAAGTGTATATGCCAAGATGACAGAACGAAAGCTTGTTAACAGACCAGACTGAACATCACGTCTGAGTGTTAAGGCTTGCCCATGTGAAGCAGTAACATGGTAATTATGTTCTGTGACTAATACTTCAGAAGTACTTATTTCAAAAAGAGCCTGTGTAGGTTTTGGTCTTGTGAATAACGGCATCTTCCCCTGTACACTAGATCTACAAAATGTTTTCTGGGGGAGGGGGAAATGGCAGTAAACTGTTCCAGGGTAACCTTATGGTAATGTAGGGGAATGAGACTTCCAAATTTTGGAAGTAGAAGCCATTTTGCTTAGCCACCTAATGTTATTGTCAAGTCTTGGTTGTGCTTTATGAAACCGGGTTTAGCCTGGTTCCAGCTGGAGTTCTGGTGAAAGCTTGGCTCACTAGGACATGAGTATCTCCAGATAAGTATGCTTGTCTTGCGTAGGTGTCAGTAACTGGTGTGTAATACTTCATTTCACTGAACTTGTTTTCACAGCAGTCTTAACTCTTGTTAACAGGGCCACCTTCTGGTAAAGATACAAAAATGCCAGGATGTCTTTTAAAAGACGATTAACTGTATCATAGCTTACTAGCCTCAGCAAGACTGCAAGGTTGAAATGGGCCTAAAAACATTATGCAGAGTGACTTGTATAGCTTACTGGCGAAAGGGTTGGGTTAAAGTTGGAAAAAGATTGGCCCAACTGCAAGTTGGTACACAAAAATCAGCATCTTTTCCTGAGTTGAATTCCAGCTTTTGGCAGAGGAAGATGCTTTCCACTGGATCTTCTAGCTACAGAAAAACAAAACCAGGGGGTGAATGTTATCTTTATGTTAGAAGTTTAGATGCTTAAGTAGTGACTTCCAGTAGTACTTTGTAGCTCTTAGGTAAAAATAACACTTGATGTTTGGATTAATGCAGTAATAGGTGCTCCAAGAGCCTCTTGTCTAAATCTCAGAAGTTAGGAAAACTTAAATATTTCTAATAGTGTTTCAGTGAGCAGGAATAAGTTTTGTCACTTTTTTTTTTTAAGGGGTAGAGGCTTTTAGTGTCTCCTAAAAGGCAACTATGAACTGTTTAGGAGCTTAGATTAGAATAGAATGACTATTTCTAGCTTTAAGTACTTGTTTTCTGGATTTCTGGCTTGAGTTTATTGCTCAGCTGTGCTTTATTGGTTATGTAACCAGTTCCTCTGTGTATCTCCCAGATGCCATAAGCTTGGTTTCTGATGCCTAATATCTGTATGTATGCTGTGGTTACTTAAAGCTGAGTAGCTTCGAATAATCGACCCTTCAATAGGAAGAGATGTTGGAGTTCTGTTCTAGGAGATCAAAAGTGTGTGGAGATCTTAGCTGTATATTCAGTAAATACTAGATCTTACTCAAAGTAGGCTGTAGGGAAGTATTGAGTTTCTGGTGGTATTTGAAGTGCAGATGCTGTTTTGAGCACAGTTGCATTGTCATAGTGGCAAATTTTTGCATAATGGCACTGTTTCAAAAGGGCAAGCTGACAGGTATGGGAATGTTAACTGTTTCCAGACATTCCTTTTTTCTTAAACCTCTTTGGGTAATCTAAGGGGTGCATCATACTAAAGGAAGTCTAGGGCTAGTGAAGGAATGCATTTTGGAATGTAAAGCCAATGGTGAAGTTGATGTGTCTGCCCTCAAAGGGTGCTTCCAAAGCTATACTTAACAAAAGGTCCATTTTAATTTGCGTAAGTCCTTAAGTGAGTATTGTTTTTACTCTTAAATAGGCATGACAGTAATAAGTTTTGATTTGAAACTGTAACGCTTGTAGATACTGACTACCAGCTTTCAAATCTTTCCTCTTAATGCTTACATCCCTGATAAAAGGATCTTCTTGGGATCCATTTCCTTCTGCCTAAAGAACTATGACATCATTAATGGTCAGGCCTGAATAATCCTAAGGAGAGAGAGGGAAGAAGAGGTTCTGGAGGAGAGAATCTTGTGCTCTTGACTCTGCAGTATAAAAGCAGTACAAACCACCAATGACCCTTCATGGGGAAACTCAGTCTTGCTTCTCACAACCCTTCTCACAGAGATGTTGGTGCAAGGTGCTTACTGAGATGAATCTTGCTTCATCTGTTCAATGGCTGTCAGTGGCACATGTCTTCTGCGTGAGGTATAGGACTGATTGCCTGCTGCGGCTTGTCATAACACCGCTTAACCTTAAGCTTCTCTAGTGAGTGACTTCTGGTTTACTGGCTGGAAAAAAACCCCTGAGTTCTAGATCAGTTATCACTTTTGTATTTGTGGAACATGGTATATATACTATATATCTTCAATACATCCTTTAAAGCCTTTGTTACTCTTTATAAGTTAAAATGCCTTAACAGGCAGTCTAAATAATGGAATATTATCGTGTTTGGTAAATTTAAAGCAAAAAAAGTTACATGCACATGTCTAAACTCTCTCTCCCCCTTTTCTCTCCTTTCTGTAGGAGCTGGGAAGAGCACACAGGCAAAAACCTATGGTAAGTATGAAATTAGTTCAAGTGACAATCTGAAGCTGGGTAGCATTCTGTAGATCAAACTAGCAAATCTCCCTATCTCCCATAGCTCAAAAATAACACTAGTATTTCAGTGTTTTGTCCAGGAAAATATTTTTCCTTGCTATCTTAACCATACTAATACTTTCTTAACTTTCATAGCCTCCAAAGCCAGAAGATCTAGCAGTCATCTGTTTCACCAGTGGAACGACAGGTACACCTCATTACATTATGCAGAATTTATTATCCTGTATGTGCAAAATTAATTCAGAAGCCTTCCTACTGTTTTTTTTCAAGACTCTCCCCTGCTGCTGCATCTTTTTGGCAAGTAGTAGCTGGGGAAGTTTTATGGTAAGGCTCCCTTTGATTTTTCCCATTGATCAATACAGAGTTGCAGTGTTGGGGGGTGGAGGTGTTAACACTTTTGGGCTTGGAAATAAGTACTGAACTGGTATTTCCATTATAATAAGGGCTCTGCATCAGACTTGAGATTTTCAATTCTTCCATAGTCTTTTTTTGTACTGTATTAGCAAAATTTATTCCTTAGCTCTAAGCAAACCTGCTGTAAGACCAAAACAGGACTGTCTAGATGTCACACACTTGACATTTGTGAGTTAGTAGCCAGCACTGGCAGGGAGCAAAAAGGAAGAGTACAACAACAAGCTACATTTTTAAAAGCAGATGAGAGAACAGAAATTAGTCTGGGTTTGATAGCTGCATCTTCACAGAAGTGTTGAATTTTGAATGAGAAGTTTATCCAAGAAACATGACAATTTCTTAAAGATTTGCTCTCCTTATGAAATTTGAGGACTTAAGCACAAACTTACTACTTAACTGTTACCAGCTGTTCTTGAAAGTGTGTTAGCAAGTTCTCTGCCTTTGTTTAATCAATATACAGAGAAAGGTATTAATATCAAAGGGACTGATTGATTGAAATGCTATTAGATTAGTCTTACCACTGCTTGGTAACCTAAAGGATTTAAAAATTTCACTGTTGCATCCTGATGTGCTTCTTCCTTAGGAAACCCCAAGGGAGCTATGATCACTCATCAAAACATAGTCAGCAACGCTTCAGCTTTTGTGAAAACTACAGAGGTAAACTGCAAAGGTTAACATTGTGGATTTGCATGAAGGGAAGAATCTCAGGAGTAAAACCAACATTGAAATCTCATTAACTTTAGGCTTAACTTTTAGCAAGATCCAGGTGAAAGTGTAACTTGACAGCACTCTGCCCATGCTAGGTCAGAAGTCAATGTCTACTGGTTTCTTAGCCCTCCCCAGGGATGCGCTATGGGACAGAGGGCTCCAAAGTGGGTCCTGCAAAAGGTTGCCCTGCCAGTGGGAACCCCTGAGGCATGACCTGCAGCTTAACTGAGCTATGCCAGAGCGACTGCAGATGTGCAGGCTCCCACCTACAGCCTGCCTCTGTCAGGGTCAAGAACCTGACAGGTTTACAACTTGGTCTGATCCAAGCAAAATGTTATAAAGGTCTTGATGTGGATCTACGTTACATTCTGCCATGGGCTTATAGTGTTTGTCATTAGTGCAAGCTCTGTATCAGAGGGTTTGTGTGGAGGCTAACCTTTTCCACTAAGGATGGGAGAAGCTATAATATATTTTAACCACCCAAAATACTTAAAGCCCTTGCATAAATGAGCAAGCAGCATGACTCTATCTTTACTTGATACAGTATGAACTTTTAGCTTACAGTAGATTGCTGGTAAAGTTCATCTGCAGGCTAGCTAAGAAGGCTGTTCTAACACATACAGATGTACTTAAGAATACAACTGTACTTATTTTGCCAAGTACTCTGCATATAGAATTGTTTTCAAATTAGGCAGCTGGTCTCACAATTAGATCATGTAAGGTACTGTTGATATCAACCTTATGGTAAATTGGATAAGCAAACTTTCTGATCTAAGATGAAAGTGTGTATTTTTTTAAACCCCTAAGACATACTACTTTAACGTTTTTTGTTCCCCCTTCTCCCAATGTGTATAATGGAACTTTCTGTGGTTTCTATCAGAATTTGTTTGTATTTGTAATCATATGAATGATGAGTTGTAATAATCTGGTCAATGTACTCAACTCTAAAAGATTACCATTTCTGCAATGTGTGTTTACTCATGCTAGAAGTCATTGCTGTAATCTTTTTAATGAGAGACAGACAATGCAGCTTCATTACAAACAAAACTGAAGTGAGGGCCATGCTTTAGAGTTTAGATGCTAGATTTCATTACTGTGTTTAATTTAGGCAAAATAGAAAATCAATGAGAATTAAATTTAATTTTACTAACACTTTCAGAAAACACTTATGCCTTCTTCTGATGATGTTCTGATATCATTCCTGCCCTTGGCTCACATGTTTGAGAGAGTCGTTGAGGTAAGCATCTGTTTGTTGTACTGTACTATTGAGAAGCTTGCTTTTCTTACAGAATGCATGTCTCTTGAATCCCAGTGGTACACACTATTCCTTTTTGACTCTTGCACATGTGTACGAAAGCTTGAGGTAAGGTTCAGGAAAACAGTATCCCATAAACAATATCCAGTGAGTACTAAACAATTGGTTTTCAGGGCAAAATATAAACATTAACCTTAAAGCTAGGGTTAATAAGAAACTGGTTTACTAGAACATGAGACAATCCCTTAGCACACGTTCACTGCCTAGAAATTCCCTCTAATATAATCAGTGCACTATTAAAATTCATGCCATTTAGTCTGTAAACTTTAAAAATGTATTTTATAACGTGGCATCCTGCTTGCTTACACAAACTAATTTTAAGTTGGTTAAACTTACCATTGCTTCCAAGAAATGTCAGTAAAAAGGAAGGGATTTTGTTTCAGTGGCGTTCTCTTCCAGGAAATGAAAATGGCTTTTAATGCCATTTAATGACAAGCTTTGAAGTTCTCTTGGATAGCTTGTTTTACCATACAGCAAAACCTGGGGCTTCATTTTTGAGTATGAGGGGGGTCAGACTGTCTTAATACTGGCAGTCTTAAGGACCTCTGAGCCCATAGTTAGGTGGTATGCATTATTGAAAGGATGCAATTTCCTCAAACTTCTTATATACAGTAGAGGCACAGGTATTTAATTACCAAGCTTATTGAAATTGAATTAACACCTCTCCCTTGGGTGAGATTGCAAATATGTATGTTGAAGGTAGTCATGTCCCAATTTATGTAGGGAAATAAAAAGCCTCTGTGCAAGTGTGAAAAGGCACATGGAGCCAGAAATGGTCTGGTGATTTCAGTTAGGAATCCTGAGCTTTCTACCAAAAGTGTTTATATACACACACACACATAAAAATGTAAATATGCATATGTGTGTGTATATATGTATGTTATGAAGATTGGGAATAGAGCATAACTGAGGTGTACAGGTGCCCTTAGGCTTTCAGCACTATTTTTCCCCTGGTAACCGGATACCAGTTACACTTCAGTGTCTGTTTTACTGATGCCTGTCTTGCAACAGAAGGTACAAGCTCTGTAGGTGACAGCTCTGTTCTTGGTCATGCAGTAGAAACAGGATGGGAACTTGTCTTCTAAAGGATAAAATGAGAAGTGTTTGGATCTCAGTATTCCTCTGCTGTTTGAGGCCTTTACAAAGTAGGTGATTACTTGTATATTTACATAAGGAGATAAAGCAAGAACACTTGGTAGAAGGGAGAAAAGATTTGTCACTCTTTGAGGTAGGTATGAACACAGGCTCTGTGAGAAGCAATCTTTAGAGTCCTACCCCTGTTGTAAGGTTGATGTTTGCTGATTTTTGGCTTCCTAAGGAAGTTAGAGGGTCAGTGAACTTGACAGGACAAATGAGTTTCTACCTAGCAAAGGTAGTTGCTGCTCAGTCCATCTGGACTGATGCATTGGCTTTTTAGCAGGTGGTGACGAAGCACAGGTGAAGGGCAAAAGTGATGCTTTAGCATGTCTTGTGCAGAACAGGTAAGAATGGATGGCAGGGAATGAAGGAAGAGGTGTTATAGAAGAGGAAATAAAAACAAGTAGGTGTAGATAAACACAAGAAGAGTAGAGATGTTGTTAAAAAGAATAGATGAAACCCAAACAAAATAGGAGAAAAAGAGGGTGTATAGGTGTGGGGGCTGGAGCTTCTAGGCTCTTAACAAAGAATATAGAACACAACAGGATTAAGTTTGCCTTCCTTGGTGTAGGTCTGAAGTGATGCATAAATAAGCAGTGGCTCTGCTAGAATCTTCTAAAGAGTATCTTGATCACCTAACAACAAATCCTCTGCTCATATCAGTCCTGTGAAACAGGAAGGAAAACCAGAGTGCAAGGGAACAGAAATCAAGTAGCATAAGGCTGAAATCCCTGCTGGACCAGTAAATAGCATGTGCTGACTTTAGATGCAAAATTTCTTAGTATACAGCAGGGAACGAAGGTCTAGTACTTTTAAATAACCTTGTTAAATATTTAAAATAGTGAAGTTCTCCTTTTCAATCTTTTGCTACCTCTGAGTCACTGGCACTGCCTTATTTGGCCAACTGCCCTTTTTGAATAGGGGCTTTTGTGCTATACCTTACTCTATCAAAGTCCTTGGCCTGTGTACACCAGGCACGTCTTGCTACTTGGTCTTTCTAGTCCCATCCTATAGTCTGAGAAGGCTGCAGAACTAGTCTAGAAGCTGAGAGGATTTAAGGTGGATCCTGCTCAATCCACTCTGCATAGGATTGTCGTACATACACAGCTAGAACACATACATCCTGTGTTTTCAGTGTTTACTTTTTTCTGACAGTGTGTGGTTCTGTGCCATGGAGCTCGGATAGGATTCTTTCAAGGGGATATCAGACTACTTATGGATGACCTAAAAACACTGCAGCCAACTGTATTTCCTGTAGTACCAAGACTGTTGAACAGAATGTTTGACAAGGTAAGTCTACAGGCATGAGTCTAGACCTGTGCAGGCTTTTAAGAAACTTCATGAAGTTTGTGCTGCCAGGGTAGGAGTAATTGTTGTGCTCTGGGATGTTAAATTGACATGCTAACAAATTTGTGTATCTCTTTCTAAAAGAGAGCTGAAAGTGCAGGGATTAGGACTGGTTGTATTAAAACACTTTCAGGCAGCAAATACTAGTGTTGAAAAGTCTGACTAGGGGACTTGGTTCTCTCTAGCTTGATTAATGACTTACTGTTCTGCTCTGAGCAAGTTATTTAAGGCCAGCCTACAATATGAACATGAGGCTTAGCATCTGCATGCTACACTTTTAGCATCTGACTCATGGAGTGGAATTTGCAAACCAAGGTCAGGTGTTTGCCTATGTTTGCGTGGATGCATACAAGTTTCCTACACAGCAGACAGCGTGTTCTAGCAGGGAGAACTATAAACCAGCCAGTGAGGAGTGCTGGGGAGAGGGTGTGTCAGCAGCCCCAGTCTCTCCTGTGCTTCCTGCTTGCCTGCTCAGGGTCATCGAGGTGGGAATTCAGAAGTAGATTCTTTTTCTGGGACTTCAGATTTTAAATCATCCTTTTGCATATGGATGACTGACTCTCTTGTTGGGATACAGCCAGAGGAGTTGAAGGATATAACAAGTCCTGTGACTGCTAAAGAAATGGCAGAGCTGTCTACGCTGTCTTAGCCAGGACAGTGCTCTAACCATGAGACCAGAGGAAGTAATACAAGGTTGTGTTTGGCTCCAGGAACAAATAGTGCAACTCTGATCCATTTGGAGGGGAGGAAATCCTGAGACCAGCCTGTAGTGCTTAAAGCGTAGCTTCTCGTTCTGCTCATGCATTCTGTACTGGAATTTGATAAGCAGAGCCAAAGCTTGGGACTCTTACGCTTTCCTGATGTCCTCTTGCTTGTTAACTGTGGTGCCCTGAGGCTTTCGCACTTCTATGGCACTGTTTCAACCTCACTCAGCCTTGCAGTAACCTAGCATGTGAAGTTAAGTGGTAAATTGGCGGGGTGGCCATAATGCTGAAGAGCTGCTGGGTCTTTCTTTTTCCAAATGAATATACTAATCTGTGGTCTGCTCTGTGGCTTCCTGAGAACAACTAGAAGAAGCCCTTGAAAAGTGATCTAAAAATCAAGCTTATATATGCAAGACAGATCTCCATTTGGTATTTCTGAGGGGACCTGCATCTCCTCAGAAAACCCTGTGTAACTTTACATATTATGATGGTGTGCTTTTCAGAATATGCTGAGGATTATACTCAGTTTGAATTTTGGTGATTATACTGGAATAGAAAAGTAAACCATCCATTTTCATTCATTCATTTTAATGAAGAAACTATACACTGAAACAGCGTCACACAGTTTGGGAAGGAAGAATTAAGTGCTAGTTTTGGTGGACATCTCTTGAACTGAGGTAGAGGCCAAAATCAAAATCCACAAGTATTTCTTACTAGATTTAAGATGCCTACCAATAAAGGTTGTTTAGTTTACTTGGTTTTAACTGTTAAGAGTCTCTAGGCATGCTTCTGTAAGAAAAAGGGAATGGTAGTCTGTGAGACTTCTAACCACAGATCATCTTTCTTAATAGATTTTTGGACAGGCAGATACCTCATTAAAGAGGTGGATGCTGGATTTTGCTTCCAAGAGGAAAGAAGCAGAACTCAGAAGTGGTATAGTTAGAAATAACAGTTTCTGGGATAAAGTCATCTTCCGCAAAATACAGGTATGCTTGAAAGCCTCCGAGTCTAAGTTTGCAATTGCTGTATTTCATATGAATGGCTATAATCTGGTATGGCTTTTGTCACTGATTAAAGACTATCTGGCTACTCAGAATAAAAATCAAAGCTGTCTTTTTATTTCCAACTTCATTTTTTCAGTTCCCTTTGTTCTAATAGTATCAGCTAACTGTATTAGGGAAGTTACTCTAAAACAGTCTGGTCCTTCTCTATTACTGCTTTGGAAGCAAACACTGTCCTTCTGAAGGAGGAATGCTAAATGTGACACAGTGCCACCTGTAGCCCCTACTGTCTCCTCACTGTTAGTCACTAGTAAGTTATGCCTGCTATTATATCTGGCACTCACTTGCTATGGCCTTTACCTTGGTTGTACAACATGCCCCTGTGGGTGCTTTTAATAGCATTCAGGATGTGTGAGAAGCTGATACAAGGCAGTTAAAAATAAAGCCATTGCTGTAAGGCCATGACTTAAGCTCTTCAAACTTTCAGCAGAGCCTGCATTGCAGAGACCACAGCGTAGTCTTTGCAGATACTGTATGTTTGAGATACTGTTTCTTCCAGCCATTAATGAGATTAAAAACACTGCAAGAAAGCTTGCAATAGGAGACTAAACTTTAACATTTGTGGGTGGCACTGTAGGTGAATAGTGGCTGAGGGTGGGATGGAAAAAGACTCTGGAAATATCTCTAAAATGCTTTTGGTGTCCACAGTATCTTGTGTCTGTTGTAGGCAAGTTTGGGAGGAAAAGTGAGGCTGATGGTTACAGGAGCAGCACCTGTATCTGCAAGTGTACTGACCTTCCTGAGAACAGCTCTTGGCTGTCAGGTGAGTTTTCTGGCCTTAATACTAAAACAAATAATACCCGGTTCCAGCTTTGATGTTAGAGCATTTCTAGTAGTCTCACTATATGGGTAACTCTTTCTGGCATTCTTCTTGGAGACAACACAAGTGTGTACTCCTTTCCAGAGTTTATCTTTCAGTCCCCTGAGATTTCTGCATCCATCCCAAAGTCTTTATTAGAACTGAAGTAACCAGCTGAACCGTCTTAAGGGAAAGATTTGGGGGGTGGGGGTGGTGGTGGTGCTGTAAGCAATAATTAATGTTCTTGGATTAAGTTTCTGGGGCTAGCCTTGCTTACGGAAGTATTCATAACTACCGTAGAGAGTCTAATTAATGTGATGATATTGGAGTGTTGTTGCTTTGAAGATGAGACTGGGGAGAATCAGATTGCACACATTGCATTTATTTTCAGAGCCTCTTCAAAGTATATGCTTTCTGAGGTAAAATTTGAGTAACAATGGCACAGGATGGAACAAATGTGTTGAAATAAATTTCAAGGATAGAAAACAAACATTCTAAAATGTGATGCTTCTGTGACTTCTTGAAGTTCTTCAGTAATGTGCTGGTGTAGCAACGCATTCTGCACAGAAAAGGGAAGCCTGTCTCATATATAATAATCAGAGCAGTGATGGGGTATAGGGCTTCTGTTCCTGGCTGTCTTGGACAAACCTGTCCTTAAATGATGTGAATGAAGTCATTGCTAGTGCCACTGTTCTTAGTTTCTTCCTCTTGCTCCCTCTGTTGCTTTCTGGTTTGATCTATACAGGTGTCACATAGCATGTGAAATTGAGTGAAACTGAATTGGAACTGTGGAATATTAGCACTTAAAATTGTGTATTGTGATAAAACTCTAATATAGTAGTGATATTCTTTTTAAAAGATGCTAGGGATTTTGCTAAACTCAAATTTAAACTAGAAGAAGAAAAACATTAATTTCATTTTAATGAAGTAACTGTATGTTGAAAAGAGAGAATCTTAAATAAACTTTTGCTTTCACTTCCTAGTTCTATGAAGGTTATGGACAGACTGAGTGCACAGCTGGATGCTCACTGTCACTGCCTGGTGACTGGACAGCAGGTACGGGGTTTAATGGTCAGCCTGTCTGTTAAATTTCAGGATGCTATAGAGGTCCCTGATCACATTATTTAGTCTTCAGTACACCTATCACGAAGCATAAGATTCTGTTTTTCTTCAAGTAAAAAAGTTTTGAAGGGATCCCTTGAAGTTTCTATCCCTAAATAGCTAATAGAACATTCAGTAATCCAAACTTTTAAGAGGGTTGGCCCTTGTAAGTTGAAGTGGGTTTAGGAGAGGGGAGGTCATTGTATCAACCCTTGTAATTTTTACAGAATAGGAATCTGCTGTGTATAAACACAGTGCTGGAAATTTAAATGGCATTTTTTGGTGTTGGAACAGTCTGTGTGTCTGTCAGCTGTTATATCGCTAACTCCCTAACTGAAATAATACTCATAATTGAAACTAGAGTGGACTTTTGCTACTTAAATATGTCCATACAGTGAGGATCTTGATCATAAGAAAAAGCAAGCCTGAGTGCATGGTTCAGCTTGTAACATTCTAGGGATATCTGAAAATTTAATGTTTAAGTCCCAGCATATTTAAGCTATTACTGTACTGGTATTGGTGTAGTACATGACCAGAAATCAGTTTTCCACCTTTTTTACTTTAGTATGTAACCAGCTTGTTGTTTTAAGAACCTGACTAAAAAGCAGTTCAGGCTGTTGAAGTGTTACTCTATTTAATAGGTCATGTTGGAGCACCTATGCCATGCAGTATCATCAAGCTTGTTGATGTACAAGAAATGAATTACTTGGCTGCCAAAGGAGAGGGTGAGGTAAGTAATTCAAAAGGTCAATATGAGCCTCTTATGAAATCTTGGAAAATGTTTTTTGTTTAACAACTAACTGTCTGAGTTTAGTAAAAGTGCTAACCATGGCCTGCTACCTACAATCAAATATGCCTGCCTTGCCTGCATGCAATGTCAGCTAGCGATTCACAAAAGCAAAACAGGATGGGAGAAAAAGCAGCTTGCTGTGGGGTAACAGATTACTATGTATTTGTAGTTGTATGACAACATGCCATCTTCCAGCTGTGGGATAGCTGAGAAGCTAGCTATCTCATAACTGCATTTATCCTTCAGTAAAATGCTAGGAGAAGGCTTCCACCCCCCTCTGCCAAGTGCTGGAGAACAGCTGATGCACGTAGCTTGTTACCCAGCTTGTAGTGTGTGAGATGAGGTAATTTAAAGTGGCTGGAACACTGTTAAGAGAAATGGAGATAAAAATGCCATGAAGGCTGCTAATGATTTGTGACAACTGCCTGCATGTTCTTCTGAACCTTTTTCTGCAGCCTGCACGAGTTGAACATGTATGTTTTACAAATTGCGCTTTGAGGACTCAGCTTTATATGTAATGCTATATGCTGTCTTTTTCAATGTTTTTTTTTCTAAGTAAAATATATGCAGCTTGAACTTTGTGTATATACTTCAAACAGATGTCCATGTAGTAATTTCTTTTCCCCAAGCCCTGAAAGCAAATTAACTGTGGTGTCTTTCATAGGCTTTTGAGAGGCCTTGGGGCAGTTGGGGGGTGAGAAATGGATAAATAAGTAGTTTAAGCAAGTAACTAATTTGTGACTGCAAACAATATATAATCTTTATTTGTTTTGGTTGTAATTTGTATGAGCCTAGAGATAAATTATCGGGCTTTAATTCCCAGAAATACTTGAGGATTTAGTTGGACTTGGTGGTGGGAAATTGCAAGTGGAGAGCAATGTCAAGATTCTTTCCTGTCTTGCATATGACCCCATGTTTAATTTTCATCAACAATTTTTGCTTCACTTTAAGTATGCTCTTAAATCTTGGTCTGCTAGAGGAACTGAGTATAAAGTCTCATCATGAGAAACAGTTAAGTAGTTTTTTAAAAAACCTTCTAAAAATGTTTTGCTTGCACTTACTGTTAAAGCTTGCTGTGTTAGGAGTTACTCTGGACTTGAATAAATATGGGAGCCCCTTAATATATCAGGTGCCATCTTAGTCTTTCAGTCCTAACTTCCTCAGTGTGAACTATTCTGAATTTAACAAATAAGTGTTGTAATATGTTTCACAGAACTGAAGCCCATAGCTATAGAATTTGCTCTCATTATCCTTTGCCTAAAATAGATCTTCCTCCTCATTGTCTGTCTGCTCTTCAGCTGGATTAAACACTTCTAGTTCTCTTTTCTGAAAGTAAGCTTTCTGTTCTGTCAGCCTTGCTTTTCACTTTTGCCTGTTATCCATGTTCAGGAAGGATAGATTTGTGAATAGAATTATATATGTTCATATGCAGATGAGGTCTTAGTGCCAGTTAGCAGGATACAGATAAATGGTTTGCTGTCTCTACTGGGAGAAGCTGTCACCTCCTGCCATCCTGTGATTGTAAGGAGCCATGAAAAATGAAACATTTGATCAGTCATCCTTTGGGACATACAGAGTTCTCCTCTACTGTGTCCTGGTTTCAGCTGGGATGTAGTTAACTGTCTTCCTAGTAGCTGGTACAGTGCTATGTTTTGAGTTCAGTATGTGAAGAATGTTGATAACACTGAGGTTTTCAGTTGTTGCTCAGTAGTGTTTAGACTATAGTCAGGGATTTTTCAGCTTCTCATGCCCAGCCAGGGCAGCTGACCCAAACTGGCCAACGGTGTATTCCATACCATGGGACGTCCCATCTAGTTTAGGAACTGGGAAGTGGGGGGCAGGGATTCGCCGCTCGGGGACTGGCTGGGTGTCGGTTGGCGGGTGGTGAGCAATTGCCCTGCGCATCATTTGTACATTCCAATCCTTTTATTACTACTGTTGTCATTTTATTAGTGTTATCATTATCATTATTAGTTTCTTCTTTTCTGTTCTATTAAACCGTTCTTATCTCAACCCAGGAGTTTTACTTCTTTTCCTGATTTTCTCCCCCATCCCACTGGGTATGGGGGGAGTGAGTGAGCGGCTGCGTGGTGCTTAGTTGCTGGCTGGGGTTAAACCACGACAACTGATATCCTTTCAGACAAGCTCTGTTTTATAGCAGAAATTACTTAGATCTTAAAACATGACATTGGTTTGGTCATGAGTCTGGTACTGTCTCTACAAGGTCATCAGAACCCTCACTAATACTCTGATCTCCCTCCTATTGACAACATCTCCTGTTCATTGTATTGTAATTCACCACCATGCCTATATTTTATGCTGACCTAAGCACTGAAAATACTTGGGATGAGTTTTTCAAGAACTGGTCTCTGAATTGCACTAGTAATTTCTTCTAGTCTGAGAACTGATATTAGTGCCTGAAGATTCTTTAGCCAGTTCCTTGCCCATTTTATAATTGTACTAATCCCCTAGACTAATAGTTGGCCTAGTATTTTATTCAGTGCCTATTGATGTTTATTATCTGTTTGGCCTTAACTTAAAACTGGATTTTCTATCCCATTCTTCTAGATTTGTTCTAGAGTCCTGATAATACTGCTCAGACCAGACCCTTCTTATTGTCTCGTCATCCACACGTGCCAAGCCACTCCCAAGCTGGTGTGATAGTTCAAATCCTTTGTTGCTTCTGAGGACTCTTGTGTAGAGCTTTCAGGGTTTTTGGACTTGTGATTGCCCAACAGTTGTGTGCAGTAGGCATCTTTTAAGTTTTGCTTCCATCTTGTTTATCTT
This sequence comes from Haliaeetus albicilla, assembly GCF_947461875.1. Taxonomy (NCBI): domain Eukaryota; kingdom Metazoa; phylum Chordata; class Aves; order Accipitriformes; family Accipitridae; genus Haliaeetus; species Haliaeetus albicilla. The sequence continues at coordinate 48,875,443 of NC_091483.1, read as the reverse complement.
GCCCCTCTCCCTATCCTCAATATCTAAGGAGGTATTTTATAGTCCTGTTGATCCTTAAATAACATGAGTCCTATTCTGTGTCCCCCTTCTCCCCACCAAAGAAAACTTCTGCAACCTTGGGTGTTATATTGAGAAGAAAATACTTAAATCTGGGATCATGTCTGGATACTTTAGGCTCTACTCCATGTTCCTGACTAGTGGCTTTACTTTTATGGTCTCTGACAGATACCCTATTAATTATTTTAATTTAGCTTGTAAGGTCTGACCAGATTCTCTGGCAACCTCTTCACCTATAAACCTTTAATCTTATTGGCCCTTTTCTCCTACCTTGTAAGCACATCTTTTGATCCTAATAATGTCTATGCATCCAGTTATATCCAGAGAAGTTGTTCTTGGTTTTCTACGTGGTACACAAATCCAGACAACCTTCAATTTAAAGAAATTACAGGTTTCCTTTATAGAGAAGTTTGAGTGCTCTAAGCCCTAAGGTATTAACTGGTTTACTTTTGGACAACAAACATGTATTTTACTTGATGTACAGCTTTTTCATTGCTAGTTTTAGCACAATGCCCCTGCTGTTTACCAAAGCTGAAATGAACATGTTGCCAGGCTGAGGGGAAATATTTCTGGATCCAGTAGAATTTCTTCAGATAAATTTCCTCTGATAAATTCAGATTATTTAAATAGCAGGTAGGAACACTGCTACTAGACTGGGAGAGAACAGATGCTTCCAGTTGCTTCTTATTATACTTCATATCAATGGAAAATATTAGGTCTCCAAAAACTATGAGTAGAGATTTCTGTACTGATGCATAAACTTAATCTTGTCTTTTTAGTGAGGGTTATTGAGAACCACTGGAGAAAGCATTCATTGCAAATAGTGTTTGTTAACTTCCCTTCATAGTAGCATACATTAACAAATGGCTGTTTTCAGGTGTGTGTAAAAGGGCCAAATGTATTTTGTGGCTATTTGAAAGATCCAGAAAAAACAGCAGAAGCTCTGGACAAAGATGGCTGGCTTCATACAGGAGATATTGGGAAATGGCTACCAGTAAGTTAACTTATAGAAATGTACTTCTGTAGTAATTAGCACTAATTTAACAAATAAAATAGAAAATATTTGGTATTGAACACAATTAATTAGAAGAAAGAGAAGTAATTTTAGGAGGAAGGTAATTACTGATGTAGATAAACCTGTGTGCCTGAGGCTAAAAAAGTATTAAGTGCCAATCCTGAGGCTTTCCCTAGTTTAGGTTAGATGGGTGCAGAGCCTGTTTTCTTCTAACATTAGTTTGACAGTACTCTGGCTCTAGCACTATTTTACTGTACTCATGTGGCATGCTTAAGCTGTATAGATAGGTTTTTCACTTTAAGTGCCTCTTCTGAGTGGAAGTTATTTCTGTCAACAGAATGGTACTTTGAAGATCATTGACCGGAAAAAACACATCTTTAAACTAGCCCAGGGAGAGTACATAGCACCAGAGAAAATAGAAAATGTGTATCTGAGATGTGAAGCACTTGCTCAGGTGTTTGTCCATGGAGAGAGCTTGCAGGTAAGCATTCTGCAGGTAACTTTAAAAATTAATGCAAGAGGAGACTGCAGAAGAGTCTTCCTTTCTTCTCTACCCCAAACTTTGGGACTGAAATGTTAAAAAAATTTTTAACATTACGCATTTTGGTTCTGAATGTACTTTTGACTCCAGCAGTTACATAGCATGTTTCTGGATTTAGTTTCAGACCAGGTAGTGGAGCTGGATTAATTTGAGTATTAATGACTGTGTATCAATTGCTACCAGTGTGCAGGGGGAAAACAAACAAACACCCAAACCCCAAAACCCAAGAGGTCCAGGTTTTTGCAGGTGTAAATTGAAATGTGGGTCTTAATAAGAGTAATTCTCTTTAAGTGCAAGCTTCTGAACTGCACTCCTGTGTTCAGGTAGCAGAAAGCTGCTGACTTTACAGCAGGATCAAAAATGCTGTCCAAAACCTAACACTGACTAGTAAGAAATGTGTAGTAACTCAAGTGTTGACTTCAAAAGAAAAAAAAAAGAAAAGCTTGACAAAAATTTCTTTTTAGGCCTTCTTAGTAGCTATTGTGGTACCTGATCCTGAGACTTTGCGCACCTGGGCCAAGAAAAAGGGATTTGAAGGCTCATATGAAGAGCTATGCAAAAACAAGGTGAGTCATATCTAACAGAACAGTTAGCTCTTCTGCGTCAACTTTTTCAAGCTATACAATGCATTTCTGTATCCACAGGACCTCAAAAAACACATTCTGGAAGACATGGTGAGGATTGGGAAAGAATCTGGTTTGAAGTCATTTGAACAGGTAAGATGCTTGTGAGAACCAAACGCCTAGTTCTTTAAACTTCTGTACACCAATATAATCTGACTGTCCAGAAACTGCTTTTAATTTGTATCTGGAAAATTTTTTTAAATGATGGGCTTTTATGATGTCTGGGCAATTTTTTAATATCCTTGTCTATTTCAAGGAATGCAGTTTGACTAGTAATTTTATTTTCCAGGTCAAAGACATTGTCATGCACACTGAAATGTTTTCTATTGAAAATGGCCTGCTGACACCAACACTGAAGGCGAAGAGACCAGAACTGCGAAAATATTTCCAGTCACAGATAGATGAACTCTATGCTAATGCCAAAATGTAACTGAGAATGGAATGAGGAAAGTGGCACATGTCTGATGTCTACTGTTGGCCTTCATATCTGTAATTCGACTACAGCAAACATAGGGAAGGAAACTGTGCAATCATTAACTTGTACAAAAATGGGTACTTGCCCCATAGGAACATTGAAGAAATGGAACACTGCCTTACTGTCAAGTTGTGTTGCATACTGTTTTTATGGTGACCTACAATTTCCAAAAAGAGCCTTAACTATAAATGGTAACTATATGTAAGTTATTTAAGACTTCCTTGGCCAAAAATGGGACTCTCCTTCGCCAAGGAGCTAAGGTTTTCTTATTGCCAGCATGTTTGCTGTCTGCAGTGTATTTTGCAGTTGTCAATTCCACAAAGGATTTGGCAGGTTTGAAAATGCCTCTAAGTATCTTGCATCCTCAGAAAGATTACTTAATCTGTTCAAAAAAAACCCAAAACAAACCACCAGGAAAAAAAAAATACCCTTACAGTTGTATAGCTGGTATCACATCTTGCATTAGTCCTAATATTAACAGGGGCAAGGCATCTGTGTGGGTGTTTTTTGGTTGGTGGGTTGTTTTTGTTTTGTTGGGTTTTTTTTTTCCTCCTCCCTTCTATATATCTGCAGCCAGTTCTGAGATGTACTTTTATAAGGTAGAAGTCAGAACTCTACACAAAAGAGACTGATGAATAGGAGTTCCTCAGAGTAAGTCTGCATTTGGTGGTTCTGCACTGGAAGTGTGGATGCAGGTAATTCAGCAAGCGTAGCCTTTGCTACATTAACACAAATCCAGAGTAATGCCAGCCCTGTAAATGAACAGATCCTAACTCTGGCAAGAACACTAGAGACCGAAAAGCAAAACCATTCAGGAGGCTGGGCTATGCTAACAGTCAGGTAAACATTGCACCTATACTAGCCACTTGTTTCCCTGTAATGAACATGTATTTAAAATGCATTTTTTTTTTAAAATGTGCCAGGTCCTCTATAAGCAGAAGAGCTTCTGACATAACCTCTCAGTTTTCTGTGCTTTATGTATGAGCCACTGAGTATTCTTCACTAAATAGCAAAATAGGTCAGGTAGAATGTTTTTGCCTGATGCTTTGCAGCAATTGGAAGTATTTATATATGCCAACAGAACTGTGTGTTGGCACAGGATAGGTATTTGTTCAGGGATAAAAACCTAATTCCCAGATAAATTACAAAATAACTAGTTACCTTTTGTTTGAGCAATCAGCAGAAATAAGCCTTATTACAGCATAAGTCTTTTGCTATCCTTAACAGAGTTGGTTTTGCATTGGCATTCATTGCTGTTTTTTGAAAACATGGATATATGTAAAATACAAGCACAACAAGGTTTGCACTAAGATTTGTGTGTGATTGTAATGCACTACCCTGTAGCATAATTTCATACATGTGTGCAATTAAGGTACACAAATCCAAGTCAACTGTTAGAGCAGTAGTTTGTTACATTGGAATTCAAATGTTTGCTTAGTGTTGGCTATTTCTATGTTTTATAAAACCAAAACAATTTTCAAAACCAATGAAGGAAACCAAAATAAATATTTCTGCATTTCAACTCAGTGAAGTGTTTGTTTATCAAGGAAAGGTGCTGCTGACTAACAAGCCCAGGTGTAATTTGATAACTCTGACAAGCTGTGAAACTCCACTGCTACAAACATACTAAAGGATAAATGCTGGTTGTTGACATTTGACTTCTGGAAGGTAAGTTTGTGTGTAAGTTTTTTGGCCAGTATCTGTAAGAAAGGGATGCTGTTGCATGTAACTTGCTCTGTCAGTATTCTTCAACACCACCACCACCACAATCTTTACTTTTGTCTTCAGTATGGTTTCTGACAGTTAGGTAGTGTTCATTATCATGAACAACTTTTGAGTGAAATCTGGAGTTTTCTTAAACTCTTATGCTGCTTTTGGGTAGTAGTGGTTGTCCCTCCTCTGCTCTGTCACCATTCCTCCCCTTCCCCCTTATACTGTGCATCTTGCTTTAATCACGATGAGATTTATCAGATCAGGGTAGATGAAGCATCACCACCAAGACAATGTTTAGAGCTCAATGTTAACACAGATGTTATTGTGAAACAATAAGCACACTTCTGTCCGTAGCCATGGTAGGCTTTCTCCTTTGAGTAGTTTCTATGTTCACTTGTATACCTCTTCCCTACTGAAGGAAATCCAAATTTTTGTCAGTTATCCAGTACCACATTCAAATATGTGCACATGCTGCTTGGAAAGGCCAAGTGTCACCACACCTCTCCTACTGGAGATGGGCGAGAGCTGGGTCTAAGCTTTATGGTCTTAGCACATCCTACCAACCAAAGCTTTCTGGAAGAGCCATTTATCACTACAGAAACAAAGCTGTGCTGTACACCGTCTGTACTACTGCCTGTAACCTCGGGCTCCTGGGCTGCTCAGCGGGGCTGGGTGCTACTGCTCGCATGTTAGAAGCATGAAGAGAACTCGCCACTTGTTAATCCTAAAGTGGTGTTTCACTGTGTTTTAACTTATTTGGTTGGACAAAGGTGGGCAGCTGGTGATCTCCGGAAGAACAGCCTAGTAGGCCTTGACAAATCGCTAAACCTCCTGTTAGCAATTAAATTGCTAAGTCACTACATGCCTGAGAGAACAGCATTACAAGTTTTCCATCTGCATCCTACATTTTTTTTTTTTGGTCACTATCTTGGCCTGTTCATGCAGTGCCACCCACGCGCAGCATCGGTTCGTGGCATCGGGCGTGTGTGGGGGGGTGGTACATAAGAAACCACGGCCGGCTGTTGGTTTGGGTTTTGGGGTGGTTCCCCCGCCCCGCCGCTCTTCGCTCCCGCCTTCCCGCCCAGGCCGCAGCTCGGCCCCTCGCCTCAGCCGCGCTGCCGCCGCCCCCGCCCGGCGGGGCGGGCGGGCGCCTGCGCTCGGGGTCGGCGCGGGCCTGTGGCGGCGGCCGCGGGGCCTCCGCCGCCCTGGCGGTTCCCCTTCCGGGGCTGCGCCGGCTCGTCGCGCCTCCCCTTCCCGCCTGCCGGGCGGCCGGTTTGAATCGCGGCGGGAAGGCGGCGCGGCTGCCGGCGGGGGGGTCCCCGGAGGGGCTCGGGCCGAGGGGAGCCGGTGTCCGCCGGGCCGGGGCAGGGCCGGGAGAGCGACGGGGGCCGCCGGCCGCCTTCTCTCCTCCCGGAGGCGGCGGGCCGGGCCGGGCCGGGCCGCCCTTGGGCTCCTGGGGCCTCCTGCAGGGGAGAAACGGCGCCAGGCGTCGGGCTGGTGTCATGCAGCGGGCGTTACTGCTTCTGCCGTGAGTTAACGCGTCGCGCAGTGAACTAACGAAGATTTCCTGCTCTCTCCCGGGTGTTGACGCAGAGAGAGTGGATGTGCGTCGGGGACGGTTCGTCGGTAGCTTAATCCTCAGCTGTGTATTTGGCAGCACGTACTGAACGGTGGAATGTCCTCAAAGAAGAAAATGAAGAGAAACCGTTCCGGAAATAAATTAAAGGTGAGTTACAGCATTACAACGTTTTGTTGCTTGACTGTGCTTTTGTGGTTTTGGCTCTGGAGGTGGATGCGCAGGTGTTAACGGGGGGGGGGGGCTTTGCTGGGAACTGTGCTGTGCAGTCCCTGCTGGTGCAGGTTTGGGGCGTGCAAGTTTTTCTTTTTTTTTTTTCCTCCTTTTTTTCTTTCTTTCTTTTACGAGTGTCGTGGTTTAACCCCAGCCAGCAACTAAGCACCACACAGCTGCTCACTCACTTCCCCCCCACCCAGTGGGATGGGGGAGAAAATCGGGAAAAGAAACAGAACTCGTGGGTTGAGATAAGAACGGTTTAATAGAACAGAAAAGAAGAAACTAATAATGATAACACTAATAAAATGACAACAGTACTAATAAAAGGATTGGAATGTACAAGTGATGCACAGTGCAATTGCTCACCACCCGCCGACCGATGCCCAGCCAGTCCCCGAGCGGCGATTCCCCGCCCCCACTCCCCAGTTCCTAAACTAGATGGGACGTCCCATGGTATGGAATGCACTGTTGGCCATTTTGGGTCAGCTGCCCTGGCTGTGTCCCCTCCCAAATTCTTGTGCCCCTCCAGCCTTCTTGCTGGCTGGGCATGAGAAGCTGAAAAATCCTTGACTATAGTCTAAACACTACTGAGCAACAACTGAAAACATCAGTGTGTTATCAACATTTTTCTCACACCTAACTCAAAAACATAGCACTATACCAGCTACTAGGAAGACAATTAACTATCCCAGCTGAAACCAGGACAATGAGTAAGTACATCATCAGGCAAGATGGGCTATTGACTTTCAAACAGGCAAAAGTTTGAAAATAGTTTTGTAAAATTAAAGAGAATAGCTTGAAGGGGAAATAGTTGATGTGTCTATATTTTGTACCATAACAAAACTTGAGGCACTGCTAAGTGCTGCTAAAATTAAAAGTTCAGGAAGTCGGTGTCTTCTCCTTATAATTCCCTCTCCATGCACACACACAAATTAGTGAGCAAATTCACTCCCACACTTATCGTGTGAATGACATGTTTACAGATATTTCACAAACTAGTGCCATTCTCCTCTACCCTTCTGCTTTACTGAAGTGTTTGTGTAATATTTGATTTATAAATTCCTCTTTTTATAAGGAGTTACACTACAGCTTTTCAGTTTTTTAAAATGAAAATAATTACATTGGACAAGGATGGGAATTTGTGTAATATAGAGATGAAAGAAGAAATATTTTAATGCCTGAAAACAAAAAGGCCACAGATCGTAGAAACCAGATATTAGACTGTTATAAGATGTCTAAGCTTATACACTTAACTTTATGAAATAAGACAAAGCTCACACTACAGTACAGTATCAAATAGCAGAATGTATCAGGTTTATGCTATCGCTTCTCTTAGGGGAAAATACCCATAGCATAAAGAAAAAACACATGCTTCAAATACTTTGTATCGTAGCTCAGTAGTCAATATGATCCTGGTTAAATGTATTTCTAGTCAAACGTTCTTGAAAGTCATTGCCATATTTCATCTGTTTTACACTCAAAGAGCTGGATGAACTAGCTATTAATTTCATACCCATCCAGGAACACACAGCCAAGTCCCGTTCTCATTGCAAATTACTTCCACTTGAGGAACCGGATGTCTCAAGGATATTGAAGGTAGCGGAAGCAAGTCAGCTTGAGGAGCTTGACGATTCATTTGGTTAGTATTAACTGGAATGTCATTTAATGTGTGATTTTCATGAACAAACCATATGGGCAAAATAGTCCAATGCTTACCTAGGAAAAGGTATTGTTTCTTTGCCAGAGAAAGTTAGGAGCAGGAGAGACAGGTTTTTTTGAGAGCAGTGTTATTTTCTGTCATTTAGGAAGTAACAAGAATAATGTTGTAATATGTGCAAGCAGAAGTTAATGGAAAAATACTGGGTATTCAACTTTTATAGTCTGAATGGTAGAATTTCACACAATATAACGTTGCAGTTGTGTAAGAATTTACATTTTAAAATGAAAGTTCAATATCGTAAGTTATTCTCCATTAAGTCACAAATTATGAAGTGAAATTTTTGCTATTGTAAGAGTATTCATGGCAGCAAACTTAGACATTCACGGGGATGTTGTTCTGCCACTTTCAGATGTTACTTTAAAAAAGTAACATCACAAAAACATACTATTTTTGGTGAGGCATTAAAGCCACTTTCATGCTCCGTCTGGGACTTGTGTAATGAGGTCTCTCAGTATACTGGAAGAGAATCAATTTAGACTGAATAGGTGCCCCTGTGTGAAGTCCTCTATTATTAAATATATGTAGCTCTTATATGTCAATGCTAGTAAGAAAAATATTTGAAAAACTGTGTAATTAGAAGTTGTAGAGAAAATGCTAAGGGCTGTTTCTCACCTATAATAGTTACTAATCTAAGAAAATTATGGAAATATATATGTAACTACTAGAAAAAGCATTGAAAATGAGCTATAAAGAACAATATAGCAAAAGGGTTGTCATACGGGAAAGGCTGGAAAATTAAAAGCTCCTCTTTTCCTCAGTTCTGTGGTATCTATTAAAACTGTAAAAAGGATGCCCACTAACACTAATGTAAGCTAACACTAAATTTTTCTGGGAGTGTGCTTGAAAAAAGAAATCTATACTATGGAAGGCATACTAAAGCTGTAAAGTTCTCAGAGTTCTATTTGGTTTGGTAGCTACCTGAAAGAATTCTACATTTACAAACATTCTGTAGTAGTTGTAACTGCCTTATAGCATCCAATAAAGCAGCTAAAAATCCGTATTAAAAAAAAAAAAAAAGATAAAATTTAGAAAGTAGTTGTTAAATGTATAGAAGATTGATGTATGCTATAGCAGAGAGAGACTTTACATAAACTGTACAAAATGTTTTGCTTGCTATATGCCATATGTACATGCTGAGCTTTCCTGCACCTTTGGTTTTGGTTTATAAAGAAATAGCAGGTGGATGAGCATAGAAACTATGAAGCTTTTCACTACATATATATTTTTCCTAATCCTCAAATAATACTTTTAACAAGACTTTCTTTGTATTAGTGAGCAAACCACAAATGCTCTAACTAAAGGTTTAATGGCAGGCACTGCTAGCATGTCCACGCTCTTTGCCTGAACAGATGGGAACAATTTTCATACAGCTTATTTTCTGTTCTTTTTAGATCACCCTTTGCACAGTACTGCTGTGGATGCTTATGGAGAGGAACGTTCACAAGACAAGTCACTTCGTCATGTTTCAGCACTGCAACGGAAAAATACAGAAGGAAGGTCTGGAAAAAAGTAATTGCCAGCATTTAATTTAATCTTTAGATTTTTAGATTAAATGGGAAAAATGTTCTGTTTGTCAGGTTTCCCTAGTTGCTTATTAAACAGATGCTTTAACTTAAAATTTCCCAGATGAGAAACCAAAAGAGTAAGGTTGAGGAATGTAGAAAAGGAATGGGAGAATAAATAGAGTCTGCCTTCTGTGAGCAGTACATGGATTTAAGTACTTACTGTATTTTTTTTATATTAAAGGATTTTAAAATATCTCTGTGAGGTTTTAATTAGTTCTCTAAATGCTGCTGTCTAAAGTTAAAAGGTAGAAAAACTGAAAAATAGGTAGAAGCCAGTTAGATCATATGTAACAAAGAAAATTATTTTTTAAATCTTTTAATGCAAATTTTAGTATGCTTCTCATTTGTTAAATTTGGTTTAAATCTGAAATAGTTCTTAGCTGAATAAAATAGTAAGACAATAATAGGGCTTGTATAAGAGTATGTATTTTTTTTGTTTTTTTTTATTTCCAACCCTGCCCCCCACCAAGAAAGCCTTCTCCATTCCTGCTAAAATATCCTCAATAATAATTTTGTCTCTGTTTCGAAGTTTCTGCTCAATACAGCATGGCTATCCCGGTGGTCAGTTAGTAATGGATTTCTAAATTGTTGTGAGGCTTGCTATTGAGGGATAAAGATTCTGTTCCCTTTATATACCATTTGCAACTTTTTATGTAGTCTATTTAGGAAACACAAACTAAATGACATAGCAGTACAAAATGTTCCCCAAAACACAAGATTTTGTTGTGTATATGGTTGAAGATCATTCTTTCTCAGTGTGTAGTGAGTTTACGTGTGGATGTTTTTTCTTTTCCTAGTAAAAAACCGCGTCGCTCAAAAATGTCTGGTGGTGATGTTCAGAAATCCAACACAGCTGATCCTGAAGATGAACCCCTTAAGGAGAATGTGGTACAGAAAAAGTTGCCTGAGTATTATCAGTCAATTTAATTTTAACTTACTTCATGCCATGTCTGCATTAGAGGAGAGGGAGAGGAAGAACTTTCATTTGTTTTTTAGTATGGCCTTAGTACTTAATTGTATCCGAAGTCATTAACCCTCAGAGTATTCCTGTGAAATGGTTAAAGCTGTAGTCATCATGTCAGTGGGGAATACAACAGCCAGGTGTTCCTGGATCCTATGGCCCATTCTCTTGCTCATTTGGGAATATGTTCTTTTCTTTTTTCAAATATCTTCCTCATATCCTTGGAATATGTGTTCTTAAAGAACGGCATACTAAATGGAATATAAATCTTTTGTACTTGTTCAGTACTGAAGTAAAACATATTTATGAGAGAATTGAGTTTTTATTGCTGAAGTTAATTTTGAATATATATTAGAATTGAGCAAAAACCACTTGGTTTTGAATGAGTGTTTTTCCACACTGAGACCACAATTAGCGTAAAATGCTTTTGGCCCACAAAGCTTCCAGGCATACAGAGGAAGTTAACTATCTGCAGACTTGAGAAAGTAGGCCTATGATAAAAGAAGCTATGCAGTAGTTTGCATAAAAGTTTTTTACGTATTGAAATTTACTGGAATTGTTGAAAATGGCATAAAATTCAGTACAGAGTGTTACGTCTTTCATCAGTAAACTGCATGTATGCAGCACTCTTGTAAAAGTGCTGTTGGTGTCACAAACTAGTCACAGTAGAGAAAGAATTGGCACAGAACGTGGGTGAAAAGGAAGGTGAGCAGGCACTGCTGATCAGAGAAGTGTTAATACTGGGCAATGACTATGCTGAACTGAGGGTCTATATGCCCCTTAAAATAGTTCTACTCCTGCTGCATGGCCAGTGGCTGACACGTCTGTTGGTCAGTGCGGTCAGGCAGCTGCTGTCCCTCAGCAGCGTGATCACTGTGCTGTGATTCTGGTGAAGTCGGCCTATGTAAATGATACTGACATTTCAGTCAGGAAATGCTTTCCTGCATTCTGCCTAATTGCCACCTCTCAGAATTTTAAATGAGTAAACCTAGGGATTTTTTTGGAAGTTAATCTGCTTTTTATATCACAGAAGGCTCTGAATACTGCTCGATTCCAGGTGAAGAATAAGCAGCCTTCAGAGGAGAACACATCAGATCCTTCTGGTAAAGTAGACTTTTCAAACTCCCATATAGTTTTTCCTCATTGAAGATGAGTGCTTTTCCATAACTTGGTGGTTTTCGTTTCTGGTATGTAACAACATACCACTTCTAGAAATGGAAGGTTTTAGTTTCAGCTTTGGTATAGACACTCATTAGCAATGGTTAAATTGAGGGGCTGGTGTGCCACAGAGCTCTGATCCCAGTGGTTTCCATCCCTGGACTTGCCTATTACTCCCCTGGAAGGGTAAAGCATAAGTGTGCATTATCCCTTGCATGCAGCCTGGTTCCCTTTGGAGGGAAGCCTGGATCCATGGGTACGGAGCTGTGAGACACTTCAGTACATCCCTTGGTCTGGAAGCCTGGAGCATCAGCTGTGGGGCCAAACTTGGAGTGCTCCTGACTTATGGCATAGGCACAGCTGTTAGTATAAAGACCTTTGAGATAGGGAGCTTCAAGACAGTAGCGTTTTTTGGTAGAGAGAAACTGTTTCTCGGGTGTCATCTTGCTTCCTTTGAACGGTACCCCATCACATTCAAGTACTAGATTTACATTTGGGAGTGTGTGAAGAAACATGGGTTAACTTTTTTGTGGAATTAGTTAATAATACTGTTACAAAGTTTAAAGAAACATATTTGTATATAGTTTTCTTTTGAAGCATATATGGTATTAATACAAAATGTATACAAATATAAGAACTCATGATTCTTTGAGTAATGCAGGTTGCCCAAACTCAGGCTAATAGTTTTTACAGCACAAACAGCTACATCTACAGTAGACTGTGTAGTTTATCAGTTAGTGCACTAACATGCTCCTGGACTTGCTTGAAATGATGAAGAATAAGAAGTTGTATATGATTGATCATCCAAATTCTAAAGTGTTCCCAGATAAATATATCATAGTTGCTCAGCCAAAGACAGATGAAAGAATTCGTATATCCCTCTTCTCAAGTTTCATATTAAAGTATTCATAACTTTTAGATGGTTGTTTTAACAGTGGGCACAATAACTTTTCTATTATTTTAGAACGTGTACCTGAATTCTGCAATGCTTATCTTTATTCTGTTGTTTCAGTGGATAGCCCATGTTCTGTACAGGTTTGGTGTCCCAAAGAGCTGAAGAGATCTCCTAGAGATATTACAGAACTGGATGTTGTTCTGGCTGAATTTGAGAAGATAGCAGCAAATTACAGGTAAATATTCTGCTTTCCTAGGGCTGAATAATCGAAGTTTTAAAAACAAATTACCTGCGTTTTTGCTAATGGGCTGCCCTTTAGGGAATGCAGTATTGCATGGTTACATTCTGATGTTATTTTAATGATTATTAGGTTTCTGTGATACAAATATTTTTTTAATGTGTGATCTTGAGGTGGTCTCCAGGGATTTGGTATTTTTCCAAACATAAGAACAACACATCTCAGCTGATGTTTTTCAATGTAGCAATTAAGCTATTGCTACTATGTGAAAGATCTGCATTTGCCTGTGCTACTTAGCTGCTTAACATTGGGTTTTATTCATTACTCAAAGGAATGTTTTTGGATGAGATTTCTCCTTTACTAAATGTCCTGGTTTCAGCTGGGATAGAGTTAACTGTCTTCCTAGTAGCTGGTACAGTGCTATGTTTTGAGTTCAGTATGCGAAGAATGTTGGTAGCGCTGATGTTTTCAGTTTTTGCTCAGTAGTGTTTAGACTAAAGTCAAGGATTTTTCAGCTTCTCATGCCCAGCCAGCGAGAAAGCTGGAGAGGCACAAGAAGTTGGCACAGGACACAGCCAGGGTAGCTGACCCAAAATGGCCAACAGTGTATTCCATACCATGGGACGTCCCATCTAGTTTAGGAACTGGGGAGTGGGGGCAGGGAATTGCTGCTCAGGGACTAACTGGGTGTCGATCAGTGGGTGGTGAGCGATTGCACTGCGCATCATTTGTACGTTCCAATCCTTTTATTATTGCTGTTGTCATTTCATTAGTGTTATCATTATCATTATTAGTTTCTTCTTTTCTGTTCTATGAAACCGTTCTTATCTCAACCCACGAGTTTTACTTCTTTTCCCGATTTTCTCCCCCATCCCACTGGGTGGGGGGGGAAGTGAGTGAGCGGCTGTGTGGTGCTTAGTTGCTGGCTGGGGTTAAACCAGGACACTAAACCAAATGAGTTCTGTTTTGTCCCTCTGACTTCTTCAGGCAAAGCATAGAATCGAACATTTGTAGAAAAGCTATCAATGGCTTCTGTTCTGCTTTCAAGGACCAAATCACTGATCTTGTAAGTACACCATAAATAAAATCAATTTTGTGGTAGTGATTATAGAGCTGCATATTACATTGCAGTCAAAATGCCTATGGTTTTATATTGTCCTTTACACGTTTATTTTATGATACTTCAAATTTTCTAATCTCGTCAGGATAAAAATATCTTGTCAGGATAAAAGCTGCTTCTATGCTGGCTTTCATGGGAATTGCCTTTAGACACAACACTGCTATCATACAAGTACGTTGCAAAATTGTCAGCTCTTGAGAATAGGGAAGCATCTAATAATCCTGAAGTGTTTGTCATATCTAAAGCATTATGTGGTAAAACTGGAGAGCTGCATAATTTGAATGAGCAGTTACGTCAAACTGTTTTAAAAGCTCATGGACTAGAGTTTTAAAAGGTGGATGGTTTAATCTTTATACTGTGTCTCAGTGACTCTTGTGTAGAGGCTTGACTAAGGCCTCTAACATAGTTCAGGGAAAATCATCCTTTTTTAATTAACAGTTTGAACCTAACTGTAAAAAGCTTATTAGCTTGGAAGACTAAGATTTCTTCTCACTAATTACAATGAGTGAAATAAATTCAGAACTTTGTAGGAGTTGTGATAAGTACAATGGATAAGTACTAAAACTGTAGTTCTAATTGACTCATTAGAATGAGCAAGTTTTAAAATGACTAGATCTATACATTTTATATAAAGTTACAGAAAAATTGAGCTAGGTAGTATTACCCTAATTGGTACAAGGAGTATTACTTGCCCTAACTGATGCAAGATGACTAATTTTGTGCAACAGTCTTCCTCTGGTATGAGGAAAGAATTGATATGCAACTGATACACTTGTAATCTTCCTTTGAACCAGTGTTGTTTGGGTTTTTTTAAATAGCTTTTTATGTTATTCCAAAGTAATTCTTGCAACCATGTTTTTAGGAGGATAGAGATGAAATCAAGATCCATAGTCAATCTGTAATTCTTCTTTTCCTCTGTAGATAGTGGAAGTCCAGGAATTAAAGAATATGAAGAAAAAAAATGCTAAGGTAAATACATATATATCACTAGATTGTACAGCGTACAGAGGTGGGCATTGAAATTTCAAGAAGTTGACTAGAAGAAATAAAATAATTCACCAAAAAGTGTACTGTGTTACAGAATCAACTGCACAAATAGAGGGTAGGGAACTACCAGAGGTTTTCTGGAAAACATCTGAGTAAATACGATGGATCACAAACTCCATGTGTATACTGCTATACTGGTGTAAAAAAAAAACCAAACAGGAATGCACATTAGGATGTGTAGGTATCTATGCATGTGAATTACTCTTTGTTTGTTTGTTTGTTTTAAATGAGCACTGGTGAGGCCTCTGGAGAACCAATTAAGTATTGAGAGCTAACCTTCAAGAAACATAGATGAAATAGAATCTAGGAGAGCAGCGAAGATGGTGACCTGTGAGGATAGAATTGGATTGCTTAGTTTAAAGGACAGAAGTCTGAGGGAGCTGCATTCCCTAACTATATGCAAAACTTTTGTTCAGAGGAAGGCAGTTCCTCTGTTCATTCAGAGTGAGTAGTAATTGACTGAAAATGCAACAGGGGAATGTCAACAGGAGGAGGAACTAGTGTAAGAGCAGAAAAACACTGCAGTGGTTTCATCAGGAGAGAGGTGAATGCCCTACAGTACAGATATTTAAGAGCAGGTTAGGCACTCTCTGCCAGAGGCTTTCTGCCCAGACTAACATCTTCTGCAAACTTTTTTTGATGACAAAATAGCTTTTAACAAGTAAAGTCAACAGAAAGCTTATTCTGGGAGGTAGCAATTAATGTGCTAAAGTCTTGTTAATTTGAGGTGATATGGTAAGTTACTCTGCATGTAGAATGAAAATTTAATACACATCTAGCATTCACAGCCACTCAGAGTTATCCTTATTTTGCCTCTTACACATTTGTTTAAAATCAGATTTGTAGTTGCTAAATTTAAATTTATTATGAGTTTGGGATTTTTTTTAATTGGATGTTGTATTAAAGAAAGCTTAATTATGCTTAGTTCCTTAGTTATGGCAATCATACTGAACATACATTCGTATTAGTCTGCATTTTTTAAACAAACAAAAACCTGCTAGAGTTGGTCATGTTTGAGTTCAAAATGTCATAAACTCCTTTTGTATGCTTGTAAATCCAGTGTTCCTTAAGAGAAATTTTGGATGGAGATGAGAGTTTGACATTTTAAAGAGCTTTAAAGTGTTCAAAATACAAATGTAAAATATGGCAGTTTATAAGGTCTGGTGTCTTGGAATCTTCCACACCCAGAATCAGAAGCATAAAAGCTCAAACTAAAAAAGCCAATGAAATTTGAGTTGTTTGCCTTTGAAGTTACAGAAACCATTTCAAAGACTTTCCTCACTATTTGTTTCAGGTAATAACAGACATCAAAAAGAAAAGGCAGCAACTGTTGCAACTCAGAGAAGAGCTGATTGGGTATGTTTCTAATGATGCACAATAATAGCCTGAAGAATGTAAGGAGTCTGGTATTTTGTAACTCAGAAGTGAAAATAACTTTTTTGTTCTTTCATTTCATTTTGATGAAACTCTACTTCTGTTCTGTATTGCTTTCTGTTTTTACAAAAGCTCAGGATAACCTCTCCTTTCCATATTTCAGTTGCCTATGTAGACATTCTTGCAAGTTCTCCTAGCTAACTAGTTACTGGGGTGGTATTTCAGACCATATGTTCATAAGAAAAACACTAATGTTACAATTGGAATTGCAAAGGCAATCAATCGTAAATTTACAGAGGTAATAGAGACGCCTTTTTTGGTTTTGAGGTGGGAGAATGTATTTCACCTCTGCAATTTGGCAGGGATGCCTCTGAGTACATGGTTTGCTTCCATCTCATGTGGCCACAGTTCCCCTTCCCTAACTTGGCATTAATCTTAAGTATCATTTAGCTACACAACACAGAAATTAAGTTCTTTGGAAGAACCATTAGACTTCCCCAAATCCAGTTGGTTACTAATGACAGGCTTTATACTGAAGCTGCATATAACATACACGCTGTAAGTTAACACTGTAGGGAACCATGGGCTTGGATCCACAAAGGCAGATTAGAAGCCCTTTCTCTGTGGCCATGAGTCTTACTTTCTTTGCAGTACTATGGATGAACTTCACTCAAAGAACTAATCAAAAGCATCCCTCAATACAGGTTTGAACACCCTCACAGATTGAAAGCTGTCTTCACATTTTTTATTTGTTGTGTTTTAGTCCTTTGATCATCTTAAGAAAGCTTTTTTGCTGCAACACTGTTAAATGAAAATGGCTGTTGGTGTTCAGTTTTTGGAGTGCTATTTTAATGGATTGAGCCCTCCAGTTTACTTAGGCAGAAGCGTTGTAGATCCTGAGTATGCTCAGCATAAGCACTGAACACCTCACCCTGCAAGCAGGTGTGTGCAGAAGCAGAATGCCAAGTACTTAAACTTCCCTTGAAAAACTTAGGTACTTAAGAGAGAGTGGCCATATTGTCAGACTCAAAAGAGAGATGTGGAAAAAAGTTTGGGGTTCTTTTTGTGGATTTGGACCCATGCTCCTGTTTAAATAATAAGCTAGTTGTTCTAATTAAACAGTTATGTTATACTAATCTATGTTTTGTATTTCTGACCAACCTTTCCCTTAAGTCTTCTTCAGAGGAAATATGTTCATAGTTACTTATGAAATAAATATGCAGCTATAGTCATCAAAGCTTTGATCTTTTTCAGAGCTGAACCACAACTGATACAACTACAAAAAGAATATGCTGAGATACAGGAAAGGAAATCTTCCTTGAGGCAAGCAACTGAATTACTTACTGATTTAAAGCAGCTACAGCAAGACTGTTTGGATTATAGAGAAGAAAACCCAAAAGAAACATTAGTAGTAAGTATATATTTTGCATGTGTTTCTGAACTTTTCTGGATCAGTCCCCTTGCCCTTCTTTCTTTCCTGGACTGATGGCCATTTCTGTTAATGTTTAACTTATATTAAATAGCAGTATTTTGTTAATTGTCTTTGTGGGAGCAACTTGAGAATCATTGCTGTAACTGTACTGTAGTATCTCACTCATTTTTTTGGTTTCATGTTAGAAAATAAAGTATTTCAGAGAGGATTCTGCCACCTTCCTGTCTATGTCCAGGAATTCAAATGACATAGAAGCCTAACAGTTGTCCTCAGGTCTAACATTTTTTATAGAAATTGAAGAAAGTTTAACAGTGAGAAACAAGTAATCAATTTCTTTTGTTGTTATTGTTCAAAGGTAGGGCAAGCTCTGGTACTTACATGTCTGTTCTTTAACGTATTTAATGCTAAGAACAGTGCTTGTATTTCATGACCAGAGTAACTTCTCATGTAGTCGTAGAACTCCTTCCCCTTTCACCACGGCTCACGACCCGGTGTGGTATTTTCTGTTGACAATGCTCCACGCCTGCCATGTGTAAGGGAAATCCTACCATTTCAGAAGACTCTCTAATGTTGGCTGTTCTTCGCTTTTAAAAATCACGTTGCACCATTTCAGATAGAGCAAAAATAAATACAGATATGTAAGTAAGTAAGTGATTTTTCCAACAGTTAAAAATGTTGCCTTGTAATTTTATTTCTTTAACAACAGTATGGAACTTCCAGCCTCCCTGCTCTTCTGGTGGAGTCACGGAGAATTCTAGGAGCAGAAAGACACTTCCAGAATATTAATAAGAAACTGGAAGAGGCTCTGGCTGTACAAAGAGGGAAGTTATCAGAGAAACATTAAGTGTTTTTAACAAGCTTTTTGACATTTGTTAGGAACAATTATTAGAATGGTCAGTGCTTAAAGCTTGTTTTATCATTGTTGCTCTATTTTGCTTCAATGTTTAAAAGTTGTCAGTGACTTAATCAGAGATTGTATCTTTCTATTGTCACATAGTCTGTGTGAGAACTTATTCAGAACGTCAGTGAAATTAATGAAATAGCAATTCCAGTTAAAGTAGTAAAACTTCTGTGCTCTGTTAACGGTGTTGGGTTTTAATCTTAGGCTGTTAAAGTAATAAGCAATATATACTTTTAAAAGAGAATACATAGACTTTGGTTGAACTATTGATAGACAAATCTTTTTATTAAATTTGTATTTGAAATAAATAAATAATTTCCTCCCATTGCTGGAAGTCATCTATTTTACTTGGCTTACCGGTAAAACTTGGACACACAACTAACAAAATAGAAACCGCACAGCAGAGGGCGGTAAAAGCACTAAACTTGAAGCAGTGTTCACAATGAGTTTTCAGTCCAGCACTCTTCAGCCCTTGTGTAATCTGCCATGATCTCCCCATGCTTGTTGAAGATCATCCAGTTGTGAGAATACCTGGGTTTTAGCCATTACTCAGTTCTTTGTCTTACAGCTCTGGAACAGCGCTTTTGGACTACATTGTAGTATCTTTCACAGAAGGCACATGATATGCAAGCTTCAGTGCTAGCTGCTAGCCAAGGCTGTGGTTAGCTGCCTTCTTTATTGCAAGTGTCCTGTTTCCTTAAAGCTTCTGAAAGAACTTCATCAGGAATTTCTTCCATGGCATAATTCAGACTATCATCTGCAGCTTCAGCTAGTTCCACATCTTCAGTAGCTTCTAGGAAACGGGCATCATCGCTTGCATTGCTCCACTCACTGTCTGACAACAGGAAGTCTTGAGACAAGCTTTTTTCTAGAGATATTGAGCTTTTTGACAAGTCTGATGTACTAGAAGGTGGTTTTACTTTTTCTTCTGTGTTCCCCTTTTCATGCATTAGTGTATACTCTTCTTCCTTTTAGAAACAAGAATACTACTTATTCCATATGAAAATGGTCTTCATACCTTTAACTGTTCTGATCTGAAAGTTTGAAACTCATGCAGTAACATAAAATGGATACTACAGAAAGCTGGCCAACAAGACAGATTTTCTAGCACGTTAACTTATAGCCACGTTAACCTGTGGAACCTATTTGAATAGGAATAGAAATTTGCTGGTTTTCTAGCAAACTACAACTAGTCTGTTGTATACAGCTTAAAATAATACAAGGTTAAAACTAATTTCAGTGTCTGTTTAAAGATAGTCAGGATCTGAAACCACATTTAAATTACACTTCTATGAAACAACACTAATAGCTATTGATGATCTGCTTAAGTAGAGCCTAATGTGCAATTCTCCAGTATGAAATTTAAAAGTGTAAAGTGTAAATTTAGAAGTTGCAAAGATGCCAACTCTTGGTGGAAAAACTTATGTTCAGGGCTCAGGATCCTGGTCTAGTATCAGGTCAGTTTAAATATTCTACCCATATGG
This sequence comes from Haliaeetus albicilla, assembly GCF_947461875.1. Lineage (NCBI taxonomy): Eukaryota > Metazoa > Chordata > Aves > Accipitriformes > Accipitridae > Haliaeetus > Haliaeetus albicilla. The sequence goes on along the minus strand of NC_091483.1, from coordinate 48,855,332 downwards.
GTAAACATAACTGCTTTAATATGCTAAAATAGAGTTAAGTGAATTTCAAATTTGAGAGTCACTGACTTAAATTTGACTCTGACTCAGGTGTTCCAAGAGCACTTCTGTTTTACCTGGCTCAGCATGAAGTCAAACATGCACAGCGGAGCTTAACTTAGGCAGTTTTTTGGTCTAGTGGTTTATGCATTGGGAACTGCTGTTCAGACCAAAATAGAAGAAAGTCTTTAGTCCCAGGTGAAGTTATGCTATTCCAGTAACTTAGCTTTATTTGGGCTGACACTTTTTGTGCTAGATCTGCTGCTGGAGAACTTAAAAATGAATATATGGAGCTACGGCACCAGCACAGCTGCTCTGTGGAGCTATTCTATACCAGTGCAGCTACTCTGTAGAGCTCAACAGACTGTGTTAGTGGGGGTTTTCAATGATTTCCAGAGAGCGCTTTACTCACAGGAACTTCAGCATATCGATAGGACAAAACCATACCTCTTTGAAAAGAAACGAGAGACGTATCCTAGGTGGTAATGGAAAACCTAAATCAAATATATGGCATTAATTAAACTTGACATTCCAAAAAGTATTAAGTATCATTGCTTTGAAATCACAGAATACATACTTTGTGATTTGAAGTTTTCTTCTCTGCAGACTGGATCGTGACACTTCTGATACCAGACTTCCTTCTTTAGATCTACCAGTATCCTAAGAACAAAATAATCTAGTTTTTAGTAACAGTACATAAATGAAGTGAATGCATAAAGTAGGAAACTCTGAGACTAAATGAACAGGTTTTGTTTGTCCCCATCTATGGATATTGCTTTCATACTCTGACATACTTATTTCCTGCTTGTTTTGTACAGTCTGTTATTTGTTTCAGTAAACTTCAGGCTAAGTTAAAAATATATTTCTTCTAAGACGAACATTCGAAAGTGAAATTTAGTCAACTTCATTACATTAAGCTTGGAACAAAAAGTCATTAAAGTAAGATTAGTACATGGGGCCTAACTGTAAGGTAAGATTTTGTTGCTGCCACCGTTACAGATAATTTCATTATAAAAGCCAGATAAAAATCACTATTTCCTGTCAAGTGATGAGATAGCCCAGCTCTTTCAGCTGTGCTTTAGAAACACCAAGCTTCAAGCAACTTGCTTGAGAAACACAAAGTTCATCCAGCATAGTGGCTGTGGGGCTTTTTTTTTTTAATACCCTTGTTTCTCAAAAACACATACATTCCTTATCTTTCATTTATTTTAAATGTTATATAGAATTACTTTTAAGTTGAAATATTTCTACTAATGATATACTGCAATGCTAATGTCATCTGAAAAACCTGACTTTTCAATACTTACTTTGCTAAAACTATAAGAATTCCAAGTCCTTGTAGAGTCACTAGCAAAGCTCACCTTGACTGAAGTGGTGGCAGGAATTACCTTTGTCATTTTAATAACATAAGAATGTAATTTAAGAATGCACTGCGAATGAATTTAAAAGTGTTCTGTTTTCTTTATCTTATTTCTGATTGTTCAGCTTCCTAGCTAAGAAGCATCAAAGCATAGTAGCACTTAATAGCTTTAACGTACTCTGACTTGTATGTTTGCATCTTTAGGCACATATTTTGAATAGCTTGAAGATTACTTCCTAGAAATACTAGAAATATAATTTCAGTTATCAGAAAGTAAATTGGGGGGGGAGAGTTTGATTTTTTTTTTTTTTTAAAAGTGTATCCCCACAGAGCAAGAGAGCAGAAATTGTAACAGGTGCTCATTCTATCCATAAATTTTTCAGCATTTTTATAGAATAACAGTTGAGCAGGAAAATAAATAAAGCTGTTTAAAGTGAACAGTGAATAGTTAAAGAGCATACATTATGTTGTTACTTTTGTGAGCTCTTCCAATATTTTCACACCAGCGGTAACCAGAAATATCATATACAAGTATTTCTTCGAGAGAGAAATAATTCCATCGCCGTATCCCTGGGGGAGGGGGAATTGATTAATTCTTTAAAACTACTGCTGCAGAAGACTCATTTGTAAAAAGTAAAGTCGTCTTTACCTCCTTGGACCCCATCTTTATTAACCAAAGAACGAACAAAAGAATCTATTTCTGGATATGGTGAATCCTCATAACCTTCCATGGGTTCTGTTAAAACAAAGGCCACATATACATACTGTTACTGGTTTTGCCATTGTAATATGTAATTGTAACAAAGGCCACATATACATACTGTTACTGGTTTTGCCATTGTAATATGTAATTGTAACACTATATAGACCATAGACAGAAAAATGTACATGAATCACACCAAATCCTTAAATAAAACCAGGGATAAAGCCACTGTTAATTTCCTGTAGATCTTTAAACTGCTACCCCCACCCCCAAGGTACTAAAGGAACTTGGACAAAGCATGACAGCTGTGGGATCAGGAGGGGAGGGTAAATGGCATTCAAGTGCCACACAGCATCCTTCAGCACAGCTGTACTCTGCCTCCTGCAGAAAGCTCACTGAAGAAAAGCCCTCCTAGAGGTTATCAGGTGTGTAAGTCACAGTACATCTAATCTGAGTACTTTTTTTTTTTTTCCCCTCCTCTATAGAAGAGGCTTGAGGTACCTCTACTGCTTCTGGTAGTTACACGGTTTAAAACAACAGACATTTTTCTCTCCTCCTCTGAAAAGCCAGATGACAGAACTTGTGTGTCATGACTTGCTCTGAAGAAAAAAAGACAATACAAAGGAAAACGTGTGATTCCTACAGCATAACATAGAATGGTATAACATACTGTAACATTTCATAGTATGGCATAGCATAACATAGTCCTGGGCCACCGGCTCTAGGCAGCCCTGCTGGAGCAAGGGGGTTGGACCAGAAGACCTCCAGAGGTCCCTGCCGGGCTCAACCAGTCTGTGATTCTGTATGCTACCTTTCGCTATCCCTGCAGCACTTTTTCTTTTCATTTTGACAGCTTCCTCTGCCTTGCACCAGCAGAGGGCAGGGTTTCCTCCTCCAGAAGTAGCAAAATTTAGTTCCTGGCAAAAATCCCAGGACCCAGCCATTTGAAGACTGCCGGTCCACACTCTTACAGCAGTATTTGCTCTAGATGTAATATTTATGCATATATACCCTTTGAAAGGTTTCAAATTTTTTTTTCCTCTCTCTACAATGAGCTACTTTTCCTTGCCGTATTACTAGCTGGAAGCCAGATGATCACAGAAGACTAAATTCAACACAGCAGAATTTCTCATCCATATTTATGACAGACTCAGCCTGATACCTGTGATCTGAATACACTACACGATTTATGCTACAGGGCCACTGGCATCAGATCAGGATAATGAACATTTCAGGATATAAAAATTTAAGTCACAACAAATACAAGTTTTTAATAAAAATATTATACATAGTACCATACAGATGGATGTACCACTTTAACCTTCTTTCTGCTGCAGTAATGATTAGGGTCATCTTAAGACACAGTCAGTGCAGGGTAAGATATATCAGAGGTTTAGACTAGAGACAGAAAACTTGATTATTGTATGTACCAGTATCCAGCCTAAGGAGGTATCTGTACCAAATGGAATCTGGTATGCAAATAAACATGTACAAAAATCCTTTTTATTTTTTTATCATACTTTGGAAAATAATATTTAGACTCTTCATATTTAATTGACTGGAAATCTGTAGGTTTTCCTTTCAGAACTATACAGAATCCAACCAAACTTAATAACGGTTACATTTCAGCATTTTGACTGTGTATAGAGAAATGAAGCACAACTCAGAAGCCATACCGCATCTTCTGTGTTCTTTAAACATTTGAATGTAGTACAAGAGTCCCAAGAAATTTTTTCTTCAAAAACAAGGAATTCTACTGGAAACTCCTAAATTACACTGTAACAGTGTTCATGGAGTAACTGCCTGTTGATAGTAGTTATTTGTATTTGTAACTGCCTCAGGAGACAAATCACTAAAATAAGTATTTAAACATTTTAAATTTCACCAGAATGAAACAATTACCTAATGTTGCAGATCAAAGAGGAAAGAAAATATGCTTCTTCCAAGGAAATGTTCTCTTCACAGTTAGGGACAAACTTATTATCCTCTGCTATCTTCAGAATCACATTTTTTCCTGCTTTTGATGATTTATACATCCGGAAATTTCTATTCTTTGTATAAACTCCTACAGGAAAATAAGTATTTCTTAACATAACAATGCTGGCTAGGATTTAAGATACTTAGTACTTGTAAAGTAAACAATTTTCCTTAGACCCAGCTAAGGGTCTAAGGAATGGACAAAAACTATTACTGACTTTGGCTCACATCCCATAGAAGATATGCAACAAAGCAAGATCATGCACACATGTACATTTTTATGTTACAGAAGAATTAAGACAAACACTCAACACCTCTACATAGGCATTTCAATCATTCTGACATTATCATTGCTAAAAGATTCTTTTCAGTATAAGGAATTGGTGCTTTCACATTGACTTTGTGAAATACAACTGAGCATAAAAAGCTGCACAATTATTTTAACCAGAAAGGACTTCATCAAACTTTGTTTTCTGTGGACCAGACACCACTTGTCTGAAGCATGTATCAGGAAATTTATTTCTAATCTCAAAAACAAACAACAAAAAAATGAACAGGTATCTTAAACATTGCCTAATCTGTCGTAAGAATTTATCAAGGAGGTGGGTGCTTTATTTGCGGGTTGCATTTAATTTTCATGAGGATAAAAGAACTTAAAGAATTCATACAAGAATGTCGCATAGCCTTCTATCACTGCAGCCTTGTCATGTAATGCAGTATTCCAGCTATTTTGATTTTAGCTTTCCAGTTTTGAGGTAATGTGTGTAACATAAATATTGAGGATGGTTAATTTTGGGGGACTAACATAAAATTCTTAAAAGGTGATGCAGTAAACAATTTGTTTTGCTTTAATTTCTGTTCATGAATATGCTTGAAGGAATTTTGAACAGTAGACGCAAAGTAATCCTTCTGAATCAGTAATGGAGAAGCCTACTATAGGGCCAAATTTGGGATTACGTTTCAACAAATCAGACATACTGAAGAGGCCAGCAATAAAAGTGATCCTGAATTCCATGAGAAGAATTTGAAGCAATGGGGGTTCTTCAGAGAAGTCTGAGAAAAAAACAAGATAAACTCCTCAAGTACGTAACACACTGCTGTACAAAAGCATGCTAAGCTATTTTCATTTCACTGAGGGCAAAAAGCAGAGAAACCAGATATGGGGATGGAGAAGGGTGTAACTTTCAAACTTTAGTTTGACAATGGGTGTTGTGCTCCTGGAGATTTTTAACATTTTAATACCATGAATAGGCTAAGCCCAGCTGGGCTGTGAAGTGCCCAACCCCAAATTTCTATTATTCTGTCATTAAAACCTAACAACCGCCATTCCAAACAGAAAGAAGGCTCAGTTCATACATGTAGAACAATACAGAAGGCCATGCCTGGTAAGACTTGTTCCATAATTAAACAGCTTCTGATTCCACTGAAATGACAAAAATGCAATATATGCTATCCTCTTTTAATCCAAATAGGAGCACTAAGTCCTTAGGAACAAAATTAATTAGAGAGGCTTGTGTGGAAAGAGTTTCTTCAAACTTCAGAACAGAATAATTAAATGTAGTAATACAAGAAGTTCCACAGACCAGGAATCTAAGGCTACTTAAAGTACAGCATTTATGATCAGTTTCAGCACATATTGTATTTGGCTTGAATTCTGACTGCAGGGACAAGAACAACACTGCTGTTCTTATTGTCTGTAATCAAAGATTAAGGAACATCTCATTTCCTAACCTTTGTTGCATCCTAAAGAGCTTTAAAAGCACTACTTATATTTACCTAGATCCACAAAAAGTTGCTTGTTGCCTTCTTTATCATTTACTATCAGAAAGGAAAATTCTGAATTTTCTCCCTGGTGTGATGTTTCCATATCCTCTGTTTTGCAAGCAATGGCTGGCCAGCCTTTGGAAGCATCTTCGACAGCTGTGAGGTTTGTAAGAGAACCACCCAATCCAACTCCTTCTGCAGAACACTGGAAAACATGTCCTACTCCTTCTTCTGGAATCACAGCAGCAGCTTTACTCTCCACTAACCTTATGGCAGGCTGCAAAATGGTTCTCACAAAGTTACCTTAAAAACAAGCAAACAAAAAAAACCCAAAAGCAGATAATGTCATTTATGAGTCAAGAAAGAACTTATCAGTTCCTGTGCAAACATTTTTCAAAACAGCCAAGACGGAAGTGGTTGGAGTTTGGGGGGGGGGGGGGGGGGGTTTATTCCCTTCTACACTTTAAAAAAGAAAATCTTTATCTTTTGACCAGCTGTGGCGGGTTGACCCTGGCTGAACGCCAGGTGCCCACCAAAGCCATTCTATCACTTCCCCCTCCTCAGCTGGACAGGGGAGAGAAAATATAACAAAGGGCTTGTGGGTCGAGATAAGGACAGGAGAGATCACTCACCAATTACCGTCACAGGCAAAACAGACTCAACTTGGGGAAAATTAACTTAATTTATTACCAATCAACCAGAATAGGGTAATGAGAAATAAAACCAAGTCTCAGAACACCTTCCCTCCACCCGTCCTTTCTTCCCGGGCAAAACTTCACTCCCGGATTCTCTACCTACCACCCCCAGCGGCGCAGGGGGACGGGGAATGGGGTTTACAGTCAGTTCATCACACGTTATTTTCTGCCGCTTCATCCTCCTCAGGGGGAGGACTCATCACACTCTTCCCCTGCTCCAGCGTGGGGTCCCTCCCACAGGAGACAGTCCTCCACAAACTTCTCCAACGTGGGTCTTTCCCATGGGCTGCAGTTCTTCATGAACTGCTCCAGTGTGGGTCCCTTCCATGGGCTGCAGTCCTTCACGCACAGACTGCTCCAGCGTGGGTCCCTCACGGGGTCACAAGTCCTGCCAGAAAACCTGCTCCGTGGGCTCCTCTCTCCATGGGGCCACAGGTCCTGCCAGGAGCCTGCTCCAGCGTGGGCTTCCCATGGGGTCTCAGCCTCCTTCAGGTACCCACCTGTTCTGGCGTGGAGTCCTCCATGGGCTGCAGGAGGATATCTGCTCCACCGTGGACCTCCCTGGCTGCAGGGGGACAGCCTGCCTCACCAGGGTCTTCACCACGGGCTGCAGGGGAATCTTCGCTCCGGCGCCTGGAGCATCTCCTCCCCCTCCTTCTTCACTGACCTTGGTGTCCGCAGGGTTGTTTCTCTTACATGTTCTCACTTCTCCAGCTGCCGTTTCTGTCTGTCCAGCAACTTTTTTTTCCTTCTTAAAAATGTTACCACTATCGCTGATTGGCTCAGCCTTGGCCGGCGGCGGGTCCGTCTTAGAGCCGGCTGGTATGGACTCTCTCTAGAACACAGGGGAAGCTTCCAGCAACTTTTTACAGAAGCCACCCCTGTAACCGCCCCCGCGACCAAAACCTTGCCACACAAAGCCAATACACCAGCCCAGTGTACAAAATGGTTTAAATACCAGAAAATAAACAGTTGTGCCTATATTAATTGTATCATACAGCCACAATTTCCCCTTTGCAATTTTACTATTGAACAGAGAACTGACAAGTGAGATGGCTTGGCAGTCATCTCATTAGAAATAAAGACAACATAACAAAACCAAAATGCATAGGCTGTCACTACAATTTCCCAAACTAAACTCAAAGTCCCAGATAAAAGTGCAAAATTGAAATAAATGTCTTTGGTATCTTTCAAAAGAATTTCTCCTGCCCATCACAACACCTGTACCATTGCAGTTACTCAAGCCTCTGACAGACAAGATCTCAAGCTGCTCCCACGCTTGGAGCACAAATGATCTTGACTTAATAATTAACATGAGGAAGACTTTTGCTTGGAAATTTCTGTGAAGCTGAATTTTCCACTAGAATATCAGAAACTTACTGAACAAGTTCAGTTTGGGCCTTCATGCTAGCTTAGCAGGAACATTTCTGCATATGAACTAGGCTGTTAATAGTAACATCTATTCAAATGCTTAATGTAGGACCACTTTGTTAATGACAGTGATATCAAAAAATAAGTAGTCAAGGTCCTTTATAAAATGTAGTTTGATTTAATATTTCAAGTACCACTTAGTGAAACACTCTTCAATACCTGAATAAAGCATTCCTATAGCTTTGCTATTACACAACTTATTTTTTTATCCAGTCATAGGTAGTTTTTAATCATTTAGCTGAATATTTTTGCAGTAGTTAATGACAGCAATAAACAAGCTCAGATTTAGGATTCTGAAGAGCTTGTGATTGTCCCTCTCTATTGCTTTCCCTAATTTCACTTTCAGAATGATTAAAAAGGTTTACTTACAGCTTCACAGTGTGTAAGAGTTTGACCAGGGCTTACTCAAACAACAAATTACTTTTACAAAAGTATTTTGTAATGACTTTTCAAACTCCCAATATTCTAATTCAACTCCCATTGTACCTCCAGGCTATGCTAGGTGGTAACCAAAGACAGACAAATAAAAACCAAATTACTTGCAGGGAGAAAGAAGAGAAGAGAAGAGAATAAATACAGATGTGGAAGAAAAAATATGAAGTGGAAGGAATACTGGCAAGGAGGATTCTGCAGTTGTTGGATGAAGCTTCAGTGGGGAACCTGAAAGAGTATGAAATACAGTCCTCCTATGCTACATATCAGCAGAATGACCCAGTGTATCAAGCACCAATATCACCATCCTCATAATTCATTATAGGACTACCAAGGCACACAAATGATTCATAGTCATAGACAGCATTTCAACCCTGCGTATTCAAATATGCATACAGAATTTCTTAGGTTTATAACAATATTTACTCAGGTCTTCAGTTCAGGTAGAAAATGTACCTGTTTCAGAACCGAAGTTTATTTCAACTACCATAAAAATTAATGTATTTTTAAAAGTCCTGCTTGACCACTTCCTTTTTTGTGTGTGTAATTAAGTTACAAGCACTCTGGTGTCAGAATAGCAAGGGTTCTGTCAGTGAAAAGATTATTTGGGGAGTTAGTTCTTTATCATTCACAAACACCTTTGTTTTCTCTCTTCCCATTTCTTCTAACTGGTCGGATGTGGGAACCAAACCCTGCATTTCACACTTTTGATTCTTGACTGTATTTTGTATTTTTATATTTGGGATTTGTCAGCTGTGTAGATCAATATAAATTCATCAATGTCCACAGCTTTCCTGTAGACCTACACGATATCCTGTGCTTTCTTACATGAGCTATGAACTCAGACCCTGTGTTTTAATTCTAAACAGTAACTAATTCCAAATATTATATACTAAATGTTTTTACTCATACTTAATTTTAAGTCCATGCACTTTGTGCATGACTCCCTGACATAAAATGCTTATGAAACAATATCATCCAAGATGTGATAGTTCATATCCTAGTTTATCCAAGATAAATACCACTAACTCATATTAAGGTATTTTTTATTAGACAGAACACCACAATGATGAACTCACAAAAAAAAGACAACACTTGAAGGTGTCAGAAAAATATATTAACCCTTTTAAGTTTAATATTGGACAAAATCTTTCCATCATCTCAAAGAATATATGTATTTTCATATAGATTGTGTGAAATTACTTTATGAAGTTATCTGCATTTTTAGTTATTTACTACAGCAGAGTATTTTGCAGAAAGTACAAAGCTAATACACTTTAAACCAGGTTTGTCACGCAAGTTACTAAAATGCATTAATGAAAAGTCTAGAGTGTAATATTATTGGTAACATGCATGAATTTAACACTCACATTTACATATCTCAATTAAAAAAAACAAATCTATTTTTACCGTGACTTCAACATCTTGCTGAAAAGGCAAAGGCAGAACATGAATACACAATCTCTACATATATTTTAACTCTGACAGTAAACATGTCAAATTCACTTCACAGTGGAGACACAGAACACTTAACTAATGGGATAGATTAAACAGTTCAAGCTTCTACTGAAAGAACTGACTAATGTAATTTAGTTACCAAGATCACAGGCTAAAATTGCTGTCATACCAAATTATTTACCATCCATATAGTACTTAAGAGTTTTATAGTGGCAGAGGAGCATACTTTTGAACCAAAAATTGCAGTAAGTCTTTGGGGTTTGTAGTTGTTACCAGCATCACATAAGAAATAACTGGCTACGTCACGCTTGGGGCTGGCAGCCAGTATTATAAGCATTTGCTTATAACTTTGACAATCTGCTTAGCTTGCCATGTGAGCTACTCCTCAAAAGGTTTAGGGACACAGATTCCACTGCTCCTAAGAATGATAAATAGTTTTTTTATGTTAAAAAAAGCTGGAAAAAAAAATGGTTCTGAGAAATCCTATGGCCTTTGTGTTGGAGTAAGGATCTGAATTTTGGCTTGAAGTGATGCTTCGGCCATGGACCACATGCGTATATTAAAAATATTTGGGGAAAAAAAAATTTGTACATGCATGCACACCTACAAGATCCAGCCTCTCCTTACAGTTTGGTCTACTCCAGCTATTCATGCTGACAAGACCGTTCATAGACGATTCCTCAGAGCAACACAAAACACATGTCAACCCTACACAACTTTGATCCAACAGCACATGTGCTCTCCCCATGAAATAAGTAAACAATTCAAAGGGAAAACAAGATTTTTTCTAATGCTGTACTGGGCTAGAAAGAAGCCCAGCACTGTGTCATTAATGATAGCATCACTGTGCTGTCATTAAGTACTAAAAGCAAAGAGCCCGTCTTTCCTGTGTTCTCTACAATCCCCTGCTAGGACATACAGAGTGCACAGTAAGAAGCTACTTAAAAAGCACAGGAGGTATAAAAAAAGAAGAAATACAGTATAAGCTTTACTCAAGACTGGAACAAGGGAATGTGCAGAGCCAGTAAAAGAGGTAAGGGTGAGAAAGGAAAACAAAGACTGGGCATGAAGACAGACTGTGACCAAGCAGACAGCAGAATAAAAGCGGGACTTGAGTGGGACCAAAATCATGAACGCAACATCCTCAATTCTTCCTGTTCTACTGCCAGTGGAAACACAGTAACAAAGCACATATTTTCTTGTAATCCTGCTGCTGTTGTCACAGTTCCTCCTGAACAGAAACAGCAGAGCTAAACGTCACAAATCTAAATTTCATGCCTTCTAATAACCCATGAGATTATTACTATGCCACTATATAACGGCATTTCTGCTTCCTCTTTCTCACCCTATTTGTTTGTTTGAAACAAACACAATAAGGAATAAAGGTTACAAAATCAAACACTCAAATATTAAGAAATGACAAAACCAAGGCTGCAGGTGCAATGTTAAATAACCCAATGTTCTGCATTTGTAGGTTGATACAGATTTTAATTCCACCACTGGACAAGCTGTTTTCCATCAGTTCCTGCTTCAGTCAGGCAAAACTCAGCTGATACTCTATTGCGCCCTCATTGTTCAATGTATGTCTATAAGCCTGCTTTACTGCACACCATACAGAATATATATACAAGAAGAAGAAATTATGATTTTCAACATTAACCTTTCTTAACGCTCACTGCTAGCACCTCAGTGCTTCACAAACAGTATTTTAAAAGTATGTTCAAAATACTTCTGTGAAGTGAGGAGGTATTATTATACTTATTTTAAAAATGGAGTCAAGGCAAGCCTGAACTGGCAATTCTTTGTGTTGGAGTTGCCATAACCCATGAAATCCCAACTTACATCAACAACTAAAATTTCATTCTTAATTATGTTTATGCACAGGTGGCTTGAAACCAGCTTTGTCCTGCCTTTCTGACCCAGTGCTGAGCACAAACCAACTGTATTTAGAGCCAATAATTGTAGCTTTTATTGTTAAGACTGACATTAATCTGAAAATTAGGGAGTCATAGTCATACTACAAAACAATTTTCAAGCCAAAAGCCAGGCTTGCCAGTAGTTCCAAAAATAAACATAAAGGCACAAAAGAAGTTACATTTTTGCACACACAAATGCTAATTATAGAAAAAGGAAGTAGAAGATGAGCTGAGAAATAATGAGGCTTAATGAAACAGAAATAGGTAGTAATTTCTGCTGGGAATACATATTTGTTTCCACATATAATTCCATTAAAATAAATATTGAAATGTGAGATGGCACTGTACAAACTCAAAACCTCACCTTTTATCTCTAGGTGTAAGAGAAAAGAACACACTTACCAACATGAATATTATCCTTAAATACAGTCTTCTGGGGTAGAAATATTAAGTGTCGACTAAATTTTTCATCAGTACTGGAATCTAAATTCAAGACATCTTTGGCTGAACAATTTACATCATAAAGTTCTTTTAATTTTTGGCTGACAAGCTGAAATTATAAACATTACATTAATTAGGCTATTTCCTTCAGCATTTTAAATAGTGTTATCTATAAAACCTAACACAAATGCAGATTCTACATCTTTTTTTCAAGGTTTTTTTTCCTTATTTTGAGCATACAATTAATTTAATTTAAACTGACTCATAACATAGCAAATTGTAACCAAATTTGACATAGACTGTATTTCCTGAAATAAGCAAGTCACTGAATATACTAACAGTGACAACCTGAGCAGATTTTCAGTATTTCATGTCAAAGTCTAATTCAGTGGGTTTATATTCTGTTTTTTTCCACCACAAAGCAGTTCACACCCACAGTGACAAAGTTTGTAATGGAGGCTTACCTAGAATGGAAGTTAGAGGCTATCATGATGCAAAGGGTTGGTAGTCTAATTCACTGCTATGATTTAGGTAATTCATTGGTGTGACCCAATAAACACCAACTAAGCAGAAAACATAAGATGTCTGGCTCTAAAATAGCTCTAAAAACCTTCTATAAGCTAAGCTTGTGATTAGTCATGTTTAGGACTGGGACTCAGAACCTAAGGGTCTAGAAGCTTAGGGTTTAAGCATCTCAGATCCCCCACCAAGCAAATCCAAAGTTCTCTTCTTAACCTGAGGAATCTCTAGATTTCAGAATTGATCCACAATGGAGTAAACCCCTCTGGATTCTGTACCAGTTAAGGCTTCTTTACAAAGGAATTACCTCAATCATCTTTTTCTTCCTTTCCTTTCTAGCTTGGGACACATAAGCATCAGAAGTCTCACAAATAAATAGCCACTCACAGAGAGGTTTTATTGGAACAGAAAATACTCTTCTAAAAACCTGCTTTATTTTCCACCTCTGTCACATTGAATTTGCAGTGGAGCTCAATTCCCAACCAAATTTGCAATAAAATGGAAATTTGCACTATTTAATAAAATTGATCATTAGCAAAGATATTTGACTTTAGGTACCAAATTGGCAAGGGCGGTCACCTGATGTTCTCTACATCATCAGTTAACTCAACTATAATGAACTGCCATCTCAAGACACCTAAAATCAGGAGGGATTTATCTAAGCCTTGATACATGACTGCACCAGCTAGCAAAGGAAATGAACTGAGGAATATCTGAATGGAACTTTTATTGATGCTACTCTGAAGAATACCTAAACATTTCTTCAGTTTTACAGCTTTGAAGTGGCAGAGCACATAAAACAACCTGCAAAACCAAACTTGCCATATCAGTAAACATACAGTGAATACAAGCATTCCAACAACCATTGTTCTCTATTTTTTCCTTTCATTTAAAGGAGAGAACCTTTGCTTTAACTAAAACAGTATTTTTTACTCCATTAAAAATAACCACTAGGTCTACAATTCTTTTTCATTTTACTACAGAATAATCAAGAAAAAGTAGTAAATACTTTGGTTTCATATTAATAAAAATTTGTTGTTGTTTTAATCTACAACATGACTTTGCTCCAGTTTACCTCAATTAACTTTGCAACCATACTCTTGCCATCTGCACCAGGATTTGCTGGTTTGTAGAACTCCAAATCAAAATAAAGTTTGCAAGCATCTTTTTCAGGAATTACTTCATAGCAATGCATAAGACTTGTTTTATGACCTTTACTAAGGAAAAAGAAAAACAAATCACAACCTCTCACGATAAACATTATACATACTTATCAGTTGGAAACAAGGATCCCGTAAGTCCTAAATATTCTTTTATTTTTCAATCAACCACCCGTATTAAAAAAAGTAGCAGCCCTATAATGCTTTGAAAAATTTGTAACTAACTTTAGCATCAAGTATCAATAAAGATATTTGTCTGGCCTCAAATTTAAGTTTTTAAAGTATTCTCCTCCCCTTGCCCAAGTCTTACAGTACATACTGTCAACAGAAATGCTGTTGAAATTTTAAGGAATGATGGAAGGTACAGTAAAAAAATTAATAAGTTACCAGTCATATGTCTTAAGCACTAAAAATGAGATTACAGACTTTTATCCAACTAAATTAAAAATTGATCTCATTTTCAAATTAAGAAAAAAAATCAAGCTTACTTTTCATATAAAAATTGACTCTTAGATTTCCTTCACTTCATAACCAAATGTTTTATTGTAAAACAAAAAATTGGGAAAAAAAGTTCAGTGCATAATCAAATTGTCAATACTTGAAACTACATCACGCAAATACAAAACTATAAAGTGGTAACCGGACATTTATATTAATACCTATTTAAACTGATATATGACTCATCATAGAAATATGTTTGTGTCACATGTCGATATGATCCCCTGAGGAAAGCTGACAGCAAGAAGCAAATCTACTGCTATTAGATTTAAGTTCAGTAAACAGGGTCCTTAATTCACAGGAAATAATGGCAGTTCGCAACTCAGAAGAAAGTTGAAACGTGCTATAGAATAGATTGGTTTGTTCTTATGAAGATTATCCCCACGGCCAAGATCAAACATCAGGCAACCCATTACAGCTCTGTGCTAGTCAGAGCAACAGATAGCTACTGGGGATATCTATCCAGTAATAGTGATTACTAGATAATAGTATATCCAGTATACTACAATCTTATGGTAACATATAGGGTACCTTTTCAAATACTCACGTGTAATAAAACCAAAGCTCTTTATATGTTGTCACAAGGTAAAACCTTTGTCCACTTTGTGTGTTCTTTTCCAAGGCAAATACATGAACATCCTTTTTAAATAAAAACATTTAAGTTTTCTTAGTCGAAGAACCAGTTAAAGTCTTCAGAAGTTCCTATTTGACATCAATTTCTTTGGTCAAAGGTTAGTAAATACTAGAAAACTGTAAGTAGATCACTTATCCTTTTTCAAGCTAAGTAGCATCTGTTTTTAATTAAGAACATCATTCTGATTTCCGTTACATGAATAAAAATTTGAAGCTTTTTTCTTTGCTGTGCAAAGAAACTGTTTTGTAAACTGTTCTCTCTGTAAAGCCTTCTCTTTTCTGATCAGTGGCAAGTCCATCTAACAGGAGGAGGAACAATATCCTGAAAGGAAAAGCCTCATGGACATGATAGCAGCATATGGCTTTACAGCAAATACTCTTTAGACTCTACACTATTTAAATCAAAAAATGGAAATCTGAAGAGAAAACACAAAAACCCCTACTGCCAAGCCAGTGAGAGTGCGTTTTGGAAAACAGATTGTCAGGATTACTTAAACACTTAAAATGGCATGGGGAAGAACCCAATACTTTCTTCAAAAGCAGCAATCAATTTGAAGACTATTAAACTGAAAACAGATACATTTTGCATAACGTTTATTTGGCTCATCACTTCTTATCATCAGAACTTGTTACTCTGATGCCATTGGAGAGTTGTATTGTTTTTATTTTGTCTCTGTCTCCAGTTTCTCTCTTTTTCTTCCTCAGTTTTTTCCTTCTCTCTCTTCCTCCTCAACTCTCACTACCTCCCCATTCTCCTGCCAACTCTGACAGCTTGTTCATCTTCAGAAGGAACAAATCTATCACTACAATGTTACCAAAAAGCACTTTTACTGTTAGAGGTTAACATCACATATCAATTCCTATGTTAGAACTAGTACTTCTTAGACCTACCTCCAGTGTAGCATGATCTCCTACAAAGACAAAAAAATTAAAAAACACTTGCTGTTTCAGGATTGCGAAGAAGGGGAAAAAAAAAGAAAGAAAAAAAAAGATCTTGCAATCCGATAAAGATTTTACTGTCAACCAAGCTTTTACATGAAGTTCAACCTTGAAAATACCTAAAGAGTAGAGACATTCACCTAACAAATAATTTACCTCTTTGCAAGTTTTTACATAATCGAAAGCTTCAGCCTGCCGACAAAATATTTTCCAAACAGAGGATGGCAGAAAGGGTTTGGACAGTTTTGGTCTATAAACTGGGGGAAGAGGGTTTCTTTCATAGTGAGATGCTAGTTCTTCCACTTTCTTCAGTCTTTCTTCCCATTTTCTCTTCATTTGTCCTGAAGCAATTACAAGTAGCCAAATCAGTATCAAGTTCTGTTTGTGACTCAATTTTAATACGTGCTGTACTCATCACTGCTTTTGATTCCAGTTTTGTTGAGCATACTTTATTTATTAACTGAGAGTACCCAATATTCCAAATCAACACCTAACCTTACTATGATATTCATTTTAACATTAAAACTTTCCACACAGTTTTGGAAGTAAAAGATCTTTGTATTAATACTATCAAAGATAAACACAACAGAATAGACACAATAAGGGAAGGCCTAGGAAGTTTCACTTTTGTTTACAGAATGGTATTACATTCCTCCTCAAACTGTTGTAACTAGCCACACAACATTAATAAGGAGTGAAAAAATACTATTATTTATGCTTTATGGTTGGAGAGACAAATGAGATCATTAATTTGTATGGGTAGTACTGCACTTGAGTTCCTGAGAAAAATTAAGATTTCAGTGACTCTAGCTCTGAGCTCTGTATCTCATAGTAAAAGAATTGAAATCCAAAATGAGGGCTCCATTGTCTACTGCCAACCTTTGGTATTGATCACTAATAATTTCACCTGCTTTAAAATCTCACGTACTTTCTTGCAAACAAAGATAGCAATCTTACCTCTTTTAGAGAAATAGCACATGATGCAGTAAGGCTTGCTATCTTGCAACCTTTAAACTTCTAGTTACATAAAGTAATCCAAATGCTACAAAGTAATGTAAAGCATAAACACACATTAACATAGGTATAATTATTTGTAAGTTTAATCAACTTTTTTCTGGGAAAATTCATTGCCCCTCTGAATACCTGTGAATTGGTAAAGAGCATTGCTAAGAAACTGTGAAACAGAGGAAGGGGGGCAAAAAGTAACAAAGATGAAGGTGCATCTTTTTGTTCCGCCTGGCATAACCATTTGGTTCTTGTAACAACCTCCCAATTGCAATAAAAGATAAAAATTAAACTGACTATACTTAAAAGTATTCAAACCTTTAACAAGCTGGATCCACAATGTGAGTTTAAGCATTTAAAAATTCCTGTGGGCCCCAAAGCCCAAATTTTAGATTCTCTGAATCCCCCTCCCAAGTTTTCCACAGTAAAGGTTCCTGGACACCTACATTTCTGCCTATGGTACACCTCGGCCTGCCTGTGTTTTGATAGTTTAGTGCCTATGACAAGCCTCATAACAGAATGTTTTTTCCTCTTACAGGGGTCTGTCATGGTTTAACCCCAGCCAGTAACTAAGCACCACACAGCTGCTCACTCACTTCCCCCCCCCACCCAGTGGGATGGGGGAGAGAACCGGAAGGAAAAAGGTAAAACTCGTGGGTTGAGATAAGAACGGTTTAATAGAACAGAAAGGAAGAAACTAATAATGATAACGATATTAAAATGACAATACCAATACATTGGAATATACAAAACAAGTGATGCACAGTGCAGTTGCTGACCACTTGCCGACTGATGCCCAGTTAGTTCCTGAGCAGCGATCCCCCCACACCCACTGCCCCCAGTTTATATACTGGGCGTCACGTCACATGGTATGGAATATCCCTTTGGCCAGTTTGGGTCAGCTGCCCTGGCTGTGTCCCGTCCCAACTTCTAGTGCCCCTCCAGCCTTCTTGCTGGCTGGGCATGAGAAGCTGAAAAATCCTTGACTTAGTCTAAACACTACTTAGCAAAAACTGAAAACATCAGTGTGTTATCAACATTCTCCTTGTACTGAATCCAAGACATAACACTATACCAGCTATGAGAAAGAAAATTAACTCTATCCCAGCCGAAACCAGGACAGGGTCAAACGTATTATCTCTATAGACCTTGTCAGTCTCCCAAGCTGCGAATTTCCTCCACTGCCTTCCTTTTCATGCAAGTAGTTTATTCTTTGGGAACGAAAAACGAAATTATAGACAGCAATCAGCATTTCTCAGAAGTGTTAGCAGAACCCTCAGTTTCATTTTGATGCTATTGGCTCTGCTGTAAATTAATTGGGTGCAAGAGACATTCCCTACATCAGCACTTTCCCACAAGGTGACCATTTAAAAGAAGGGAAGCAAAGGAGAATTCCCATAATTCTCTACTCATTTTAAACTTCTTAGTTAGATTTTTGCAGAAACACAGTCAGGAGGATATCTGAACCTGGGAGAAGGTTGATGACCCTTACCTGAAACTGAGATCTATCACTGCTCTTGCCGTCCAAACACTTGGATTCTCAGCAGTCCAACATGTCAGGTCTTTTCAAGGTTACTTCAGTTCCGTTATCAACTATACCTAATACAACACATCTATTTAGAGCACATACAATTTACCCTTATAGACTAGGTGTAACTACAGACTAGCCTTCTGAGTTTACTGGGAAATTCCCACTTCATCCTCCTCTCTTCTGTCCCACCAGAAGTAAGGGGAGTACTTATTTTTATTTTACTTGCCGGAAAGAAATTTTGTCACCAACACGTTTGGACTTCAGTGTTTTTGACTCAGCAGGATGATAGCATGAAGCCCCTGGGAATATGTATCTCCCAAGAGATGGCTTAAAGAACTTCTGTTTCATTTTCCCCTTTTGATGGAAGACTACTTTTTTCAGTGATGAGGGCAGTGGACATCTTGTATATTTATACCTTAGATGGCTGGGGAGTTCTGGGGGTTGGTTGGTTTTTTGGGGTTGTTTGGTTTTTTTTAAGAAGAAACGGACTTGTCATTTCTGAAATGGCAGTTTTCTCCCTCATGCTACAGGGGAAAGACAAACACAAATGCCTGATTTTATCGTGTATGTCCTTACATTTTAGTAAAAACAAGCACCCCCCCCCCCATGCTCAAAAATCTGTAACAATTATGAGAGAACACACTACCCACACCTGCTGAGAAACGAAGCTTAGACATGCAAATCAATGGCTACGCAAAATAACATGATTACATTGGCTTCCTGGTCAGTGTGTATCATGCAACATAAGTTCTATGGCAGAATTCACGCTCCTCAACACTAATAAATGCATGAGATTTTCTCCCAGCTACTGATTCAGCCTTGGAAGAACATATTCAATAACTTTCTCCCTAGTGCTAAATTTCTTAACGTTAGTGAAAATTAGTTTAGTCATCCTTGTGCCGAGCTGAACTGTGGCATACTGACAAACACTACTCATCTTCCCTCAACAATAACAAGGAGCATGAAACTTTCATCTTGCGCTGCTAATAGGAGATGTGAGGAATTTTGTGCAAAATGCAGGCTATTAGACCTCGAAAAGTAGGCTAGTGCCTGTTGCGAGAAGCTGGAAAACTTAGTTTCTAATGTTAAACTTACTCCGACTCCTGCTACCGAAGGTCAGTGTAGAAATACGAGACTAACTGACCCAAAAGTTGACGACGAAGCTGAAACCAGCCCTCGGCTCCCGAGAGCTGTTGTGTAAGGCTGAACGGCAGGGCAGCGGGACGCTAGTAGGCAGGTATATTCGGACTACATTCGTCGCTGGTCTGCGCGACTTCCGAGCCTTCATCAGGCAGCGGTGGGAGATAAACCCGGCCTTAAGAGGAAGGTCCTGCTCTGATACAGTCCAGTACACCCGTGCTTACCTAGCTCGCTGAAATCTGAAAGATCGCCTCTCATTTGGTAATCATCCCCGCAAATTACGTAAGATGGCGACTATCTCTACACCCCACCGCTCTGACAGAAAGGTAAACTTTTTCAGCGCGCAGAGGAACTAAAAGAGAAGACAAAAACCAGCAGGGTTTGGGCTACCCGAAGTCAAACGCAACAGCCTGAAGGGCAGCCGTTAACCGGCCACAGCACTCAAACCCCCCTGAGGCTCGCGCGGCGCGGCGGTAACCGGGGCCTACCGGCAGCCGAAGGGCGCGGTGGCCTCTGTTTCCCCCGCGTGACAGAGCACGCCCGAGGGGCCCGGCCCGCTGCGGCAAGCCCCGCGCTAGGAAGACGGGGACCGGCGGGCGTAACGGCACCGCGGCGCCCGGAAGGCCGCGGGGAGAGGAGGGGAGGGGAGGGCAAGGCAAGGCGTCCACCCCGTGTGCCTCCTCGGCCGTGGCGCTCGGCTCGGCCTCACGCCGCCTCCCTCCCCTCCGGGGCGGGAGCCGCCTGCAGCACGGCGGGGAACGGCCTCGGGGGCTACGGGGAAGAAGGCAGTCCCCGCCGGCCCCGACTCACCGCCACGGCCCGCGCGCTGCCGCCGTTGGCGTTTGAACGACGTGCCGTCTGGACCTCGTGCCGTTGGGGCGGGCACCGCCGCTCCGCGCGGGGAGGAGCCAGCGTGGGCCGCCGGGCGGCGCGTACGGCGGCGGTGCTCCCTCCGAGCCCAGCCCTGGGGAAGGCTGGTCGGAGCGCAGCGCCGGTGGAGCGGGCAGACGGCAGAGCCGGTGAGTGGCGGCGGCGGGGCCGCGGGCGGCGGGGGCTGCGGGCGGCGGCGGCCGGGCCGGGCCGGGCCGAACAAAGCGGTGGGGGGTGGGGTAGGGCCGGCTGGCGCCAGGCTGCGGCTCTCCGGCGCGGCGGGGCCTCTTCCGCAGGGAGCCGGCTGAGGGGCGCGGGAGCCTCCCCACACCGGGGCCGGGAGGGGAGCCGCGGTTCGCCCGGGGCGGCCCCGGCGCGGAGTGCCGCCTTCTCGCTCCCCCGGCTGCCCGCCGGGCTCCTGCCACAGCAGGTCCGGCGAGGCGGTCGGTTGTCGGGGGCGGCCGGCCCGCCGCAGCGCCTTGCCTCCCGGGCGCGGCCGGCCGCGGTGCCGGCCCAGCGCTCGCCGCTTCCACCTCCCGGAGGGAGAGCGCGGGGGCTCAGTCGTCGGTGTTCCAGAAGCTTAAGGCAGACGACTTGCTCATTTAAGACTGTTTTTGTGGAGAAGCCGCCTAAACAACAACAACAAAAAAAAAAAACAGGCGGGGGGAACCCCCAAAACTTT
This sequence comes from Haliaeetus albicilla, assembly GCF_947461875.1. NCBI lineage: Eukaryota > Metazoa > Chordata > Aves > Accipitriformes > Accipitridae > Haliaeetus > Haliaeetus albicilla. Next base: position 48,834,142 of record NC_091483.1, on the reverse strand, counting down.
AATTTTGGACTGCTTTCTGGTGTCCCTGCGATAGACCGTTAACCAGCTGGAAACACGGGCTCAAAATCTGCATTTGGATCTACCAGAATAAAGCTTGCGAGGCAGCGGGTTAATCCTCGTCTAGAAGAGGGCTCTGCAGCGACCCGGTTGCTAACAAAGAGTGGGCGTGCGATAGCCGAGAGGCAGCATCCCCAGGTGAGGGTCACAGCGGCGATGGTACGGAGGGTTGCCTCTGTTGTTCTCATCCTGCCAGTGCTGGGAAAGCACGCGTGAGGCCTTCCCAGACGCCGCGACTAACTTTTTATAGCGTGTGGGAGGCCCTGTCCAAGGTGTTGTCGTCTGTTCCCTGCTAGGTTGAAGGATAGTGCTAGTAATCTAGTCTCTTACCCTCCAGCTGGTAATTCTCTTCTTCAGTTATCTGCTTCTTGTCAGTTGGTACGTTTGAAAGTAACACACCTCGCCCTTAATAACCTTCTCAGGCTCCTTAATATTTGTTGCAATGGCGATGTGGTTAATAGGTGTAGGTGAAGGAGTAAGGAAGGGTCCCATCTACTCTCAGAACAAATTCAAGTCTTGCTGATTTTGCAGATTAATGCAGGCTAACTAAAAGCCTGTTTGCTTTTGGAAGATCAGAGTGCTGGCCCCAGTCAGTGTCAGTGCTTTCCAACAACTGCATCCAGACCAGAAGTAATGTGAAGGGATGTAACCGTATTGGCACGCTTCCTTCAGTGGTAGCAGTATTTAATAGTGGGATAATGCCACACAGAAAACGTAATGGTGTATTTCAAATGTTTTTAGTTTTTTCATATAGCCAGCTTCTTTATTTTCCTTCTGTTAGTAATTAGATAATTATAAGTTATCATTATACATTGTAGAATGGAAAATTCTTAATTTGCATGTCTGCCTTAGTATCACAATGTGCCATGTATATCTTTATGTACATAAAATACCTTTTTTGCATGCTTGGCATTTTCACTTGCAGTCATGTGAGGTGGAAAACTGCCCTTTTCTAATCTTTAAGGACATGTTTTATGATACTGGTTCCTGGTTTGGACATGTGTTTTAATACTGCTACAATCATTGCTTTGTAGCAGCTGATATATACTGAACATGTGTTGTCTTGTCTCCCGTGGTTTGCATATTTTATGATACAGTAGGTAACTAGAGACAATTCAGTTATTTACTTTCTTCCCTGTCTGAGAAGCTTTGCTGTTATTTTTATCACTATATCATTAATTTGTCTTGTGTGGTTCACAATTCATGTAAATATTGCTTTAAAAAGAAACTTGATTATTCTTATGGCTATCTGCTATCTCTGTCTCATAGGGTTTTTTTAAAAACTCTTTTTTTTTTTTCAAATAAAATTTTGTAAAATAAGCTGCCTAAAACCTACAGAACATATTCTGCTAGATTAGAAAAATGCTGTTGTTCATCTCAGCTATTTGGTTTTTAAAGTTCCTTACAGTTGAAAGCTTGTCTTACCTAAGCTTTCAGTGAAAAGAATATCAAGGAGCAGAAAAACAATTTTTAATTAAATTCCTAATGCATTGTCCTGATTTTTTTTTTCCCCTATACCTAACAGCATGAGATCATCCTCTACAGGGAAATGTGTGTTCTGCTTGACAGAACAAGGCATCATTGCATTACCTAAACAAAGATGATGCAATTCTTAGTAGTCTGTTAGAATCAGCACTGTCCTCCAGACAGTGTTGCTGTTACCCTGACTAGTGCTTTAGAGCAGAAAACATACTGCTGATTAAAATGTGCATTTGAGTGCCTAGCAACAAAACAGATCTCTCTTTGTGGATGTATTTTGTTCTCTAAAGAAGTGCAGATGACTTGGTGCATTAAGGTGCTCAGAAGTTGATGGATATTAAAGGTGAGTTACAGATTCTATTCTGAAGATAATGCATGCTGTTGTGGTTTAGGCCCAGCCAGCAACAAAGCACCACGCAGCTGCTCACTTACTCCTTGCCAGTGGGATGGGGAGGAGAAAACATAATGAAAGGCTCATGGGTCAAGACAATGACGGGGAAGGGTCACAGGCCAAAGAGGCTCGACTTGGGGGAAAAAAATTCAATTTAATTTGTTGCCAATCAAATCAGAGTAGGGTAATGAGAAGTAAACCCAAATCTTAACACACCTTCCCCCCACCCCTCCCTCCTTCCCAGGCTCAACTTCACTCCTGGTTTTCTCTACCTCCTCCCTTCCAGCAGCACAGGGGGTTAGGGAATGGGAGTTACAGTCAGTTCATCACATGTTGTCTCTGCCGCTCCTTCCTCCACAGGGGCAGGACTCATCACGCTCTTCCCCTGCTCCAGCAAGGGGTCCCTCCCATGGGAGACAGTTCTCCACAAACTTCTCCAACACGAGTCCTTCCCACAGGCTGCAGTTCTTCATGAACTACTCCAGCATGGGTCCCTTCCACAGGGTGCAGTCCTTCAGGCACAGACTGCTCCAGCACAGGCTTTCCCACAGAGTCACAGCTGTCTTTGGGCACAGCCATCTGCTCCAGTGTGGGCTCCTCCACGGGCTGCAGGTGGGCATCTGCTCCACTGCTCACCTCCACAGGCTGCAGGGGAATCACCTCCTCTGGCACACCTCCTCCCCCTCCTTCTTCACTGACCTTGATGTCTGCAGAGTTGTTTCTCTCATATATTCTCAGTCCTCTCTCCAGCTGAATTTTTTTTTTTTCCCCCCATTCTTAAATCTGTTCTCCCAGAGGCGCTGCCACTGTCTCTGATGGGCTCAGTCTTGGCCAGAGGCAGATCTGACGTGGAGCCAGGGAAGCTTCTAGTGGCTACTTACAGGAGCCATCCCTGCAGCCCTTCCCCCACCGCCAAACCCCTACCACACAAACCTAATACACATGCATATTTTAAATATGTCACGTATGATACCCAGTTTTTCCTCACTATCTCTCTAGTTTCTGTGAAGACTCTTAGACAAGCTCCAGTTGTGATACAGAAAAATGCAGTAAGCTCTAACACTTCATTAAACAATTGAAACTGTAGGCTGTGAGCGAGGCTTGCAAAGGCTTTAGTAAGAAATATTTTTATGCTATGTTACTACAAAATGTGTTTTACACTGTTCAGAAACAAAGTACTGCACTTCATTGTAACTGTAGGTTTTGCTAGCTACTTCTTCAAATTTCATTGTTTCTTTGGCATTGGATCAAGGACAGCAGTTTTAGAGTTTTAAGGTTGCAAAAGGGTCAAGGAGATAAGTCTTAATTTAAGGCCACTTAACTGTTGAAGATCTTTCTTATTGCTTGCAGCATGCTTTAACATTTGTGTTACAGAAGCATTCAGTGGACCCAGTCTGTTAGGTCTCCAGTCTGCCTACTTAAGTCTGCTGCTGTTCACCAGTGTTATTCCCACCTGCTTACTAAAACCAGTCCCTAATGGGATGCAGCAACTTGGTTGGAGCACACCTGATGTGAACCCAAGGCAGCCTAACGATCCACTTACCCTCCCCAGTAATTCCAAGGTCTCATCTGTTGGCCAGAGAGTTGTTAGCTTTCCCTATACTTTAGCTGAGTCTTTAAGTAGTTACTGGTAGGCCAGGCTGGCTCACATGGTAGACAGGAGGTGACCACAGCTCATGTAGGCACATACTTACTGGTTTATGCTAGCTGGTTCATGTACTTGCAGCACTGGCACTGCAGATCTTCACAGTGCCAGACAGCTGGCATAACCACATGGGCTTTTAGCAGAAGTTGAATTCCATGCTGACATGGCTACGCTGCTCTCAGTTCATCTGCTGGCTAGTATTGATAATGGAGTTGGTATGTGATAATGTGCTTTTTTATATGGTGTGGTTCTTCATTACTGTTGGCAGACAAAGAACAAACAAGGAAGAAAGTTAACCTTGTTGCTGCCTCTCCAATTAGTCCCAGCCACAGTGAAGGGTTTGGGTTGTGCTTCTGCACATAGTGCTTCTCCAGCAGAAGGAACAGCATGAGTTGCATCAGAATTGTGGGTCAGTCTGGTTGGAAGTTTTCCTGCAAAATAAAGTTTTGTTCAAAAGTGTCAGGGTGTGAGCTCAGGAAAGCTGGGAACCAAAGCCAAGGATGATTGTGGTAGGGACAGGGTTGAAAGACGCATAGAAAGTCGTGGAAGCTGGGCTCTGCTGGATCAGGGGAACTTCTAGTGTTCTTGTCAATGAAAGCCATTCTTTCCGCTTCCCAGGGATCAGAAGCTCTGCTTTTCAGGTACAGCTGGGTGGACACACCAATTGTCACTCTAGGGGAGACTTGGTTATCAGTGCTAATGCTCCCTGCCCAATGACAAGGCATAGGGTTGGATCACTGTCATGCCACAGGTCTTAGGTACTTGAATTACCCTTCAGAAGTGCATGTCTTTTTTCACATAGGGAACTCTTAAGGAATTAGACTTTGAAATTAGCACGAATGAATCCAGATCATGGTGCTAGGCAGGCAGGTTCAGCATTGTAGATGTAGTTCCTGCCCCATGATACTGTCTTTAAAGTGATTTTCTAAAATATAAAGCAATAATGTATTTTAAAAACTTTATTTCTAAAATATCAAGCTTATTTGATACTTTTGTAATTTGGTTTTCAGGAGATTTCCTGTGCACTGCTAACTTACATGATACAGTTCTCAAGTCTGGAATAATTTTGTGAGCAAGATTTCATAATTAACATCAGTGCTCCAAGATACAAAGAAATAGTATTCAGAGTAACCTTGAAGATCTTTTGAAGTCGCTAAAAATGTAAGTAAATGTCTTTTAAGAAACAAGGAAAGAAAGAGGGTTATACATACCCCAGATTAGTGCTTCTGATGCATCAGTAATTGTTGCCACAGAAAATGCATGTTCATGGTGTACTAGCTAGACTATAGATATAAAGTTAAGAGACTTAATATAATAATAATATGACGGTGTAAGATGACAAATATAGTTTGCCACCACAGAACCTAAGCCTTAAATAAGAATCTTCATCATATCTGACCGGCAAAGCATATTACTTGGTCTGGTTATTTATACATCCCTATTTACTGTAAATATATCTGCTAAGTTTCTTTAAAATTCTTGCCTCATAGTGGCTGGTTTGCTTCTTGAGGTCTAAGCACTTAATTCACTTCTAAGCATTTATTACTTTGTCCTATCTGGCAATTTAACTTTATGACGCTTAATCCTTTTCTGAATCCTGAGTTAAAGATAACCTGTGGTAATGTGTTCCATGAGTACACACAGAGTAGTTGGGAGGGAGGTTTCTTGCTTTTAAATTGATTTCTGGCTTGGTATCAATCATCATTTCTTGTCCTGTGTTCTGATCAAAAGTAAATAGCAGCCCACAGCACAGAGTCCATTTCATCAACTATTTAAGGTTGTAACATTTTGGTTTTATGTTATTTATATTGCAGTTGCCTTCACATACACCAGTTAGGATTGGGTGATGTTTCATTTGAAACTGAATGCAGAGAAATTATTTATTTCTCAAAATACTATGACCCAACATCTGATCTTCCATGTTAGTCTTTGCACACATCCGATAACCTGTGTTGCTTGGTTTTAGATCTCAATTTTCTGTCTTACTGAGATGGAAGGATCCATATATGACACAATATTCATAATACTAAAATGCTACTAATGCATGTAAGGATATTACAATATTATAAAGATTGTCTTAAATTTGTTTGTCTCTTATCCTGCTTTTTGTAGGTATTTTCAATGATTTGGTCACAGGGATCTGCGGACTGTTTTTTCCAGAGTTGTTTTAGAATACAATAATTTAGAAAAATATTTGATGTTCTTCTTTCAAATGTAAGATATGTAGGGATTACTCAGAAATGCTATTTGTTGCCTCCCGATACTAATACTCCTAGGCTAAAGTTATTCTGCTTGACCATCCCCTTTTAACATTCCTGTTTTCTCTATAATTCTAAAAAGTTGCACTGTGATTGTGTAAGGCTTTAAGGAAACCTAGCAAAAAATTAAGCAATTTCAAGGTATTATTTAATATGAAAATTAGCTGTCATATATTTCTATTTTCTTATGTTTTCAAGCTGATAACTGAAAGCCATAATGGCAGACATAGGAGATGGACCACGTTCGGGCGAAGATCTGACAGATGCAAAATCTATTCCTGGTTCCAAAGGGTAAGTGAGGTACTTTTGGTTTAAGTCTTCAAGTCTTGAGGAATCTTGTGCTGTAACAGAAGGTGAGACCCATAGAAGAAGTAATGCTAAAAGGAAAAGTTTAAATTATGGTAAATTATAATAATCATAAAAACCTATTAGCGTTGTTGTACTGACTGAAAATATATAGTCTGACAGAACAGGCCACGTGTATGTACAAGGAACTAAAAAGCAAAACACTTGAGGTGCAGTTAGACTTGACTTAGAATTGTCAGGTGGTTAGCTGTTCTTGAAAAGAGACTTCTCTGTCTCACCCTGGGCTAAATGTTCACTCCTTTCCTTGAACTGCTTCTAGAGCTCACCTGAACCTGTGGCAGACAGCTCAGCTGCTTGAGCTTACCTGCTGTAGGGTTATATGTGCGGAAGCACAACTGCAAGGGGAACTTAGAGGGGTGGAAGGGAGGAAACGTAGGCCTGTTCTTCCTGGTGACAGCTAGTTGTTACGCTGGTGTAGCACTATCATCAGATTACGCTCTCTCTGGGAACTAATTTGTTTCTGAAGTTATTCTTTTTAGTATTTCAATGAAAATTAGATTTAAGAGCATTACGGACTTTTTATTTGTAGAACACAATACGACAGCGGGCCCCAATCTTGTAATCACTTACCTGTGTGCTTAAATGAGAAAACCCATATCGACTTCAGCATATATGGACTGAGTAAAATTGACAGCTGTTGCAGAGTCATGAGTGGTGGTGTAGTTGGTGTGCTCATTAAGGCAGACTTAACAGGTGCATACGGAGTCTTGGTCTTTCTAGGTTTTGAATGTTTACTTGTGAAAATTCAATGGTAATATGTCTTTTGGTTAGAATTCAGAATAGATTTACAATTTCAGAGCTGATCTTGCCTCCTGATAGTAAAGATGATAGTAAAAAAACCCAACTGATTTCATGTTGATACAATAATTGGTTTCCTTAAACTAATTTTTCATGTTCTCCTGCGCAGAGGCATTATCATTTTAGATGCAGTTCTTCCCTGAGTCTTTAAATTTTAACATTTTACAAGTTGCACAGAAGATTACTACAAATACAAATGACTCTTCACTTTTTTTTTTTAATTATTTGTATATGTGCACATTTTACCAAACTTGAAACAAAAGTTTTATTTGGGAGCATAACTATACAAAGCAGTTTTACTTATTTTAACCTTTAGGCAATTACAGTCTTCACTAGTTATGAATCAGATCTACCAACTGATTTCACAGACATAACTTAGAATCATAGAATCGTTTGGGTTGGAAGGATCACAGAATTGTTGGATGGAAAGATCATCTAGTTTCAACCCCCCTGCCATGGGCAGGAACACCTTCCACTAGACCAGGTTGCTCAAAGCCCCATCCAACCTGGCCCTGAACACTTCCAGGGATGGGGCATCCACAACCTCTCTGGGCAGCCTGTTCCAGTGCCTCACCACCCTCACAGTAAAGAACTTCTTCCTCACATCTAACGTAAATCTACCCTCTTTCAGTTTAAAACCATTACCTCTCGTCCTATCACTACACTCCCTCATATAGAGTCCCTCCCTATCTTTCCTGTAGGCCCCCTTTAGAGTACTGAAAGGCTGCTATAAGGTCTCCCCGGAGCCTTCTCTTCTTTAGGCAAAACAACCGCAACTTTCTCAGCCTGTCCTCATAAGGGAGATGGTCCAGCCCCCTGATCATTTTCATGGCCCTCCTGTGGACCTGCTCAAGCTGAATGCAGTACTCCAGGTGGGGTCTTATGGGAGTGGAGCAGAATCACCCCCCTTGACCTGCTGGCCATGCTTCTTTTGATGCAGCCCAGGATATGGTTGGTTTTCCGGGCTGCTAGGGCACGTTGCCAGCTCATATTCAGTTTTTCATCCACCAATATCTCCAAGTCCTTCTCCTCAGGGCTGCCTCAATACACTCATTGCCCAGCCTGTATCCATGTTTGGGATTGCCCTGACCCATGTGCAGGACCTTGCACTTGGCCTTGTTGAACTTCATGAGGTTTGCACAGGCCCACCTCCCAAGCCTGGCAAGGTCCCTCCGGATGGCATCCCTTTCCTCTCTAGAGTATCAACCACACCACTCAGCTTGATGTCATCGGCAAACTTGCTGAGAGAACCTTTAGGGAACAAGTAGCAAACCTTACCAGCTTCATTGGTTTTGCTAAAATAACCTTATTTTATTATTATTTTGAAACTAGAGAAGAGAGATCAGAAATTAACACCTAAAGTTTGTCTGATTTCTATACAGAAAGAACCTACCTGCTAGCAAGTCTATGGACTCTGGAATTCTGCCAGACTACAGTTACAGAATGGATTATCCAGAGATGGGGGAATGTGTAATAATAAACAATAAGAACTTCCACAGACAGACTGGTACCGCTTTCAAATTTATAAATTTTTTCCTTAATTTAGATAAATTAGTGGCATGTATTATTCTTCAAAATTAAATATGCAGACCAATTTTGCCATCTAAAATTAAGTTGTTTGAATGGGTATGATTCATTTCAGTGCATTCTTCCAAATATGCATAGAGGGAACGCATGAGGTTATAGCAGTAATGTGGAGAAAAATTGATAGGCAGTACAAGTCCATCTTACCTTTTAGTCTTGATTTCTGTTTTGCAAATGAAATCCTTTTTTATGTCTTCATATAGATAGGTAGATATAAAAATAAGGACTAGCTAAATCTACAGTATAGGTACAGAGAGAGGGAGGTCAGGTGCATGTATAACAGTGCAATGTTTTTTCTGTTAGAGTGGGTCTGTAATAATAGAATAATGTTCTAGAATGATACAGGTATAAGTGACAAAAGAATTTGGCTCAATCAGACCATGCCATCTGTATCATATAAAAAAATAATACATTTGTCTTATGTATAGGGATGTTACCCCGTTCGGGTACAGATGCAGATGCTGCAAGTGTCAGAGAAGTTTTTATGAAGTTGGGATATAAAATAAAGATCAACAATGATCTTTCATGCAGGGACATTCTTGAACTCTTGAAAAATGGTAAGTGATAATATCTTCAGTGTGTGTATTAAATCAACCACTGTTTCTGAATACGTCTCTAGCCCTCACATCTCTTCTTCCATGATTCTTTTAGATGATATTTCACACCTACCAGTGTTTTTTTGCTAAGGATGACATGTACATCGTAGTTTCTATGTTTATTCATCTTTGCTGTCTCTCTATCTTTTGTGCCATGACTGTTGTCTCCATATCCTTTCTCATCTTCTAAGAAGGCTGGAAAAAAGGCTGAAACTTAAATGCAAACTGATTTATGTTCTGACTCTGGGATCACTGAAGCTCTCTGAGTTGGAAAGAAACCTGCTTAATTGGGTAGAGGGGTTCTGTGCTATATCCTTAGTGGTGTGGCCCTGTGGCCCCTTAGTGGTGTTCTGATCCAGGGGGGCTTCTGACTGAGGGACCAGAACTGCAAGTGTGTGGACTGAATTACTCTTTTAGAGAAACAACTCATATTTTTTTTGACTTGTGAAACAAAACACCCTTCTGTCAAGTGAGAGCTTTATAGTAGTGTCTGTGTTAGTCCTGCTTTGTTTGGACTTGACTACATCTAGACCAGTAAATTAAATGGTGCCTGGAGGTATCTGTAGCCCTGGCACACAGTCTATTGTAGTTCACTGTTGGAAGGTTCTCTGGCATGACTGTGGCTTATACCTACTAGCGCTCTCCAAGGCTGTTGCAGGTCACAGTTCAACAGTTAAAGTGTTCCAGGGATTATTCCCAACAGCCAGTTAGCCTCCAGCAATCCTGTTTGGTTTTTTGTTTTGGTTTGGGTTTTTTTGTTTTGTTTAGTTTTTGGTTTTTTTTTAATAAATGTGTTTGCTAACATAGATGTAGGTACTTTAGTGCCAGTTAATGTTAATGCCAAAGAATGCTCTCAGGCATGGTTAATTTATTAACCATGTCTATTGACAGTAGCTGAAAGTGGAAAGGCCTCTGTCTTACCTGTGTTATAAGGCCTCCAAATAGAAAGTGTAAACTACAGACTGCAGCCTAACTAGAGATTCCCAAAAAACAGCCTTTCCTGACTCTTCTAGGTGTAGTGCTTGTCCATGGATTGTAGAAATGCCTGAGTGTGCATTGCTTGAGAAAAATCTAAATAGTTCAGTTTTTCCAGAATAGAAATTCAGTGTTTTGGCAAGCTCTAAACAGAAAGCTTCAGCTTTTGGGACTGTTACACTTTTAATCTACAAATTCTTGCATCTTCTTGAGTTTCCCAGTCAGAATTCCTTTTGGAGCCTTTCTTTTAAACCATGTTTGTATCTTTTCATATATTTAAAAGAATCATCTTGGTCCTCAAGTACAATCCCCACAATGTCAGGCAACAAAAGACATCAGAGAATATCTGTTTTATGCTCTTTGCATACCACAAGATGGAAAAAAAATATCTACAAACACTTTATATCAAGCTTAAATGTCTTTAAGTACAAAATTCAGAGGCTTGAAAAATCTTTCTAGACCTTGCTACGGGGCAAGGGGGAGAGAGAGAGGGGTAATGTGAGTACCTAGGTCCCTGCAGCAGCAACAACTTTCATACTACATTCAGTTCCCATGTAATCCAAGTAGTTGAAGCATCTCTGATTGGAAAGAGAGGTAAGATTTCCCCATCCTTTCCCAAAACTCAGAACTTCCCATCAGTCCAATCCCAGATCACGAGACTGTTGACCATTACTGCATGAGCGAGGTACACCATTCAGACTTTGAGACACTGTGGGAACACCTTTGTCTCCTCACAGTGTTCCTGGCCTAGTTCTGTGGCCATGTCTTAGAATGGGTAGGGTTGCCCTTTAATTTGGGGTTTTCTGTGTCCAACTTCCTAAAGTGGAGTAGGCTGGCTCCTTTTGTTCAGAAGTGAAAACTGGCTGGAGGTTTCTAAACACAGGAGTTGGTTTTTAAAGACTGCTGTCACATAGGAAGCATCAAATGTTCAAAGCTTTTAGGGAGTGCAAGAAGTTACAATAATTCTCTTTTTTCTTTCAAGTTTCTGAAGAAGATCACAGCAAGCGAAGCAGTTTTGTTTGTGTGTTGCTAAGCCATGGTGATGAAGGATTCATCTACGGTACAGATGGCCCTCTTGAACTGAAAGTACTAACAAGCCTTTTCAGAGGTGACAGGTGCAGAAGTTTAGCAGGAAAACCCAAGCTCTTTTTCATTCAGGTGATGTACAGCTGGACAATGATCATCAAATCAGCTGCATACTTAAAAGAAAATTGTTTCCCAATTAATTATTAGTGCAAAAAAGTTAATTATTTCTAAAATTGATTTAAATGGAATTACTTTAGAATGAGATTCTCTTCAGGTCTAAGAGTGGCACAATCTGCCTTATTAGGTAGGCAGTATTTGTAATAATTCAGATTGCATTACCTTAATTCTATGGATTAAGTAAAAACTTTCTGAACACTAGCCAATATTTTAGTGAGTTGCCGAATGCGCTTTTGAATGAATCTCTATCTTAACCAAACTGTGTAGCTGATTTAAATAAATGCTAGTTACTTTTCTTCTGAGTCTGTCTAATGGAAATGTGACATAGAAATTCTTGTTATTTTTTCATTTTTTTTAATCAGGACATTACTGTGTTTAAAACAGGAAAAAAAAAATCAGTATTCTGATCATAATTGCTGCCTTTATTTTGTTATTTTTTATTTCATTTTCCATTCTTCTCTCCACCAATTAGGCTTGTAGAGGGACAGAATTAGATTCTGGAATTGAGGCAGACAGTGGATCAGAAGAAACAATGTGTCAAAAAATACCTGTAGAAGCAGACTTCCTGTATGCATATTCTACAGCTCCAGGTAAGAGACTTGCAAAGAAATTTTTGTTCCTGAAATTGTATCTATATATCAGCTCGTATTGATATTCTATCCAGTCAGTGGGTGACTGTTTCATTTGTTCTCTTTCATGGAAATATGAACTTTCTTCCCTCAAATTGTTTTTTCTCCCCTGATTGGATTTCTTTTTGAGGTAGTTGCTATTCTCAGTTCCTACAAAAAAACCCGCAAAATCCAAACCCTGAATGTACATCTTTCTCACTAGCAAACCCTCAAATATTCATTTGCTATAAATTCAGTTAATCTGAGTTGTGCAAATAAGTTACAGCAGGAAGTAAAAGGTATTGTTAGTTCTGAGAGAACAAAACAATCAGATATCCTGTAGATACATATGCAGAAGTGGGTGATTAACACCAGCGTATTATTTGCCTATCGATTCTGTTTTCATTGCCTCCTTAAGCAAAATCAGTAGTGGCAGAGCCCTTAGTATGCCCTTTACGTTATCAGTTATCAGCAGGTTCCCGTCTTTAATTCATGCACGTAGTCCTGAAGATAGTGACACTGACATCCATTTTGCATCTTGGCTCTATCTGTAGTCACGTCTCCTTTGTACATGTATACTGTATAAAGAAGTAGTAAGTGATTAAGGCTAAGACTGTTGCAGCAGAAGATAGTTTTCCTGCCTTTTGATTTTCTACCTACTTAAAGTATTCTTAGATTAGAAAACATGAGAGGATTAGAAAAATTTTTTGAGCTGGAATTTGGGGAGATTATAAAATCTAAATTTTGTTGGTTAGTGGTTTTGAGTTTTTGTTTTAAAACATTGATTGCTATTAGAAACAATGTATTGTTCCCCTAATTACCATCCTGTCCTGTATCAGAGGCTGCTATATCTGATCAATTTGACATCTCTCTTTTCCCCAGGCTATTACTCCTGGAGGAATTCAGCTGAAGGCTCCTGGTTTATTCAGTCACTGTGTAAAATGCTGAAGGAACATGCAAGGAAACTTGAACTCATGCAGATTTTAACTCGTGTAAATCGCAGAGTGGCAGAGTATGAGTCCTGCTCAACACGGGAAGATTTTAATGCAAAGAAACAGATTCCGTGCATTGTCTCTATGCTCACCAAAGAATTTTACTTCCCTTGCTAAAAGAATTTCACCTTGTAATTTTTCAGTTCATGTTTTTATCTGTAATTTATATGCAGTGTTAGTATGGAATACCACTTCTAAATCTGAACTACTGTTCACTGCTGTGTATGGCATAATGAACTATCTCAAAGTTAGATATGTCCATTATTAGGAGTAAAACATAGTATGGCTATGTTAGAAATGCAGACTTGAGTAGCTGAAGCATAGGCAAATTTGAAAGTAGTGCTCTGAGTATCTCGGAAAAATTGGGAAGAGGAGACTGAAGAAATCTCAGATCACTTACCAGATCTATTTGGTGCTACATTTCACTTTGCTGAAGGGGCAGAGAAAAGAAGCAGTTCTTAGAAATAGTTTGGTTTCATATCTTTGCCAATAGAAAGAAGATTCAAAATGTGATATGTTTACTAATGATGGTAATATTATAGTAGTGTTGTTCTACATTTCTTCTTAACTCAAGTTCTTAAAGTTTAGGTTATAAACTAACCTAAACTGTTTTTATAACTTAGGGCATAAACTGTGGAAGACAGCCAATTCATTTTTTTACATACAATTAGGAATGATATTTAGAATACAGTCAATTTTCTCCTGATTATTTTATAACTTTTTGTATGGAATATTAGGTAAAGCAATTATGTCAACACGGTAGCTGTTACAAAATAAATTTTGTATTCTGACCTTGAAGCTGAGTGACTAAGGGACCAGTCTTCCAAAACTTTTTCTGCAGCTCGCTAAGGGGGGATCTGTTGGCGCATATTTTGGGCTATAAGAATAGGTGCAAAGGGAAGTCTACGTTCTGAGTAGTCTGCTTTCCTCTTTCTGGCCATAAATAAGAGTGGGTTCGCTTTGTGCTATGTGCGTACCACATTTAACCTGTGTGGAAACCTGGATTTGTGATACTGGAGAAATTTGACTTCTTAACTCTAGTATCAGCTTGAGTTAATTACAAGACTTTAGCTAAAATATGTTAAAAAATAGTAAATTTGTATCTCTTGACTCTGAATTTTGTGGAAAAGGTTTTTGCAAAATCGTAAAACACTTTTGTTGATGTTTCAGCTTGTGGCAGTCTTTTTAAGATCAGAGGAAGACAGAATGGTAAATGACTATAGGGTGCTTGCAAAACAAGACTTAAATCTCTTTAAATTGTGTAGCATAAACAATGTTATCAAATTGATGTTCATTTCCAGAGGCATTTGTGGTTGTTTTTTTTTAACTTAAATACTGTTTCCTAAACTGTACCATGCTTTTCTATGTGTATTATTTGTTTAGAATCTGATAGCTTTTGCAAATTAACTTTAACATTAATTATGTCCCCTTTTCTCAAAATACTACTGTCCCTTTTCTTCGCCACCTGCCTTACCACCCAAAGTTGAAAAGAAGCTGCTTTAAAGCATTATGTGCTGTATAGCCAGGTAGTAAGAGTAGTGATTGAGACATGGGAAATGCAGGTTCAAAAGTTATGCAGAGGAGGCAGTTTTAAACATTGTAGGTGAGTTCTCTGATGACTGCCTGCTGAATAGGAGGAATCTTGTCTCTCGTAGAAATGTTTTGTGAGAGAGTGTTAGTCTGTTTTAACTGATTGAAGCTTCAGTTCCAGGCAGATCTATTACCCATGCTTCTGTTGAGAAACTAAATAGGCCCCTGTTAAACATACCTAAAAATAACATTTACAAAAACCTATATGTAGGTTTCTTCACATAGGTTGTGAATTACAACAAGCAGCTGCACAGTTATGTGTTGTAAAGGACTTATGTTAATCTACTTCAAAGTAATTGGTAATAGGAATGTTCCTTGAATTCTTAGTTATTTTGCTGTGAAAAAGTCCTGTCAAAGAGTTTGCTCTTCCCTTAGATTTAATAGGTTCTGGTCTTGATCCTTCTTGGTTCTTTAAAGGAAAAATGATTCTACAACTTTTCCAATAGTCTTTAAAATAGAGCAAAACAAAATCAAAGCTAAGCTACAATGAGTAACCAGTAATTTAGGAAGACGTAGAGGTAGGGCTTAGGGAAAGAGGTAATATTCCCATCAGTCCTTTTCTCTCAGGACAAGAGCTTCATTTTTTTTCCAAGTCAGTAAATTCCTTCACAGTGCCAGGAAGGCTTCTGGGTATTTCTAGCTGAGGACTGGTGTTCCAGTCAGTGGGACTTGTGAGTGGAGACAGAGCCTGTTGGAGAAGGGAAAGGGGGAGGCAAGTTAATCATTGCTGTAGGTTTTGGCTAGATAAATCACAGAAGACTGGAAGATTAAGAGGAGTGGAAGCAAAGTGAAAGGAGGGATTGCACAATGTGATTGTTACCTGATCAGAAAGTAACTCCCAAAACTCACAAAGTATGTTTACAGAGAAGACATTGCTTTATTCTGCGCAGGGTGCGAGGTGGAAGATTTCCACAAATCGAGCACACCTACTGAGGTTTTTGGTCCATACTTATACACTACAGTTAAAACACCACGCCTATTTTATACATATGTTCCGCCTAACTATTGCATATTCATTATGCTGAGCAAGCATGACGTGTTGTTCTCTTGAGCAATCATCCCAGAGTCTTCTATGCCTGCGCAGGGGTCTCTGGTGGTCTTCGGTGGTCGTTTGGGGAAGAATACCCCTACTCCTTTTGTCCTTTTATGGTCATGGGTCATCTAAGGACACAAGGGTCTCTGTTTCTCTTGCCAACCCCTTGTTTCTCAATGCCAAAGGAGGATGTACGTCCTTAATTAGCAAGTCTGTGACTCTGAAATGTCCGTTACCTGGTGCTTTGACTATTATCCAAACACCCCTTAAGCATCCTCTATTGTAAACAGAATCTTAAACTAGATAAGCTTTACCTTGAGTACACATAATCTAAACAGTCCTTGAATAGCAAGCATACCACACTTCTCATGTTTTAGTGTTGGGGTTTTTTTTATTTAAGCTGTTACTGCCGCCTTATTTGTTAATCGGTCTTTTGAAGGCTTGAGGCAATATAATGAGAAAGTGGAAGCTGCCTTAGTTTGAGTGAAGCCAAAGGAGAAGGGAAGAGGTGATTGATGCTTAAAACCTGGCAGAAAGCACATGTCAGTTTTACAACAGGCTCCAGGGGTAGAGGAAGCAGTTGAACTATCTTTTTATCGTTGGGTTATGTGATAAAAGCTCCTCTGCGCACCCCCAAAGGAGCACAGAAAGACAAGGGCAGGAGGGGAAGCCCAAATATACCCTGCCCTGCAGGGCTACTCCCAGGCCCATCTCGGGAACATTCAGCCCTTCAGTGGCTCACCTCCACAAGCCCAGACACACAGGTGCAGGCAGGAACACAAATTAGGGACTTGGAGGCAGGGAGACCCCGTGTGGGCTCCTCACAGGGCTGTCCTGGGAGAGCCCCAGCCCCAGGATCCAGGTGTGAAACTCGTCAAGGTGAGCCAATGCAGGAGCACCTTTCATGTAATAGTGGGACACATCATGGGATACAGGGGAAGAGCATTTGGGGATTGCACAGGATTTACTCTGGGATGTTTAGGGGGGGAAGCAAAGACAGGGAAAGGGATGGATTTAGGTGACTCAGGGAGGGAAAACTGGGGGGGGGGGGGGGATATAAGGGAACAAAAATGGCTAGTCACATGTAAGTAATTTGCTGGTCAGTACGCTCATCAGGCCATGCCCTTAGCCTGACCAGCGCAGTGTGTCCTGACTTCTTAATAATTCTCATTTAGCTGTTCCTGAGTGGGGGGCTCTGTTCTGTGTGTGTACGTGGGGGACCGAGTGCCACCAGCTGGAGTCAGACCACAGGTCAGAGCACTCTGTGGTGCAGTGACTGGGGTGACCTGATCTATGGGCCAGCACGGGGAGTAGCACCTTGGGTCACAGTGGCCCATGTGCCCATGGTGCCAGCACCTGGAGCAAGTGCAGATCTGGGTGCCAGCAGCTGGGCTGGGACCACGGGCTGAAAGGCCTGTGTGCCAGTGACCAGGGAGACCCAAGGGGGTGACACCAAGTGCCAACCCAGGGGTGGGACCACGGGTCAGAGCCCTGTGCCCATGGTGGAGGACCTGGAGCAGGTGCGGGTGTACGAGGGAGCGTGTGAGCACCAGCGAGGATTGAGCCAGGCAGGAGGTGAAGCGGCCTCAGAGTCAGTGGTGGTGGGATGCCTACCGGTAAGCCCACAGGAGGAGCTGGCTATGGGGGGGGCCAGGAGAGTCCTGGCCACCTCCCTGCGTGTGTGTGTCTACCTGAGTGAGATGATAGTTTGTAGCAGCAACAGGAGTGGGGCTGTAGCCTGGAGGGCTTGTATGTCTGGGTGCCAGCAATGGGGGAGACTGGGATCCAGGGTCAGCTATGGGGCAGGCTGAGTGTCTCTGTATGTGTACGTTCCCACCCGTGGACCTCCAACCTGCTCAGCCAGAGAGGGGGGCAGGATGAGGCCGTTGATGCTGTCTCTGTTCGTGTGAGCACTGTGAGTGTCTGTCTGTGTTATCAGTGTGTATGATTACACCCGCGGTCACATGTATGTGTATATACGTGGTGTATACGTGTGCTCTGTGTGTGTGTGCCTAGCGGGAACACATCAGCCTTGCTACTGGTTGGACCTGGGAACATGGAGCTGCAGCAACCTTACCTCTCTCAGGCTGTTAGATATGGCCTGATAACGTTTTTCTCCTAACACATATCTTTTGAAAAAACATTTTGGGAAGAAATACTGTCCAACAAACTTCTGAAACGTGAGGGAGACAACTGGTTTTTTCCAGAAGGGGAAGGAAATAAGTTTGTTAAATACGGAGACCTTCACAGAGACCAATGGTGAAAGGCTGGGTGAAAACCCTTGCGTGAAAGTGTTACACAGTTTTGAATATACTAACCAATGGGAACAGTTCATCACTTCCCTGGGGAAGGCCTTCACGCCAAGTGTGGCAGCAGTTTCCAAGCTAAGCTGGAAAGCACATGCCTGTGTTTTCACCTGAAGATACATATATTTGCACGGCTAACTGGATCATCAGTTATCGTGCCCAAAAGGCTTTAAAAAAGCCTGACCTTAGTATTTTGCTGATTTGAAAAGCCACCAGAACCACTAACTTTTCCTAAATCAATGACGATATCAACAAAGATAGCATATGAGACACCTAATAATTTTTAGTTTGCTTTTCTAGCAAAACTAAGAAAAAAAATCAATTTTTTTTTTTAAATGCTTTTGATGTTAAGCAACCGAAGGTTGAAGAAAATGAAGACCCAGGATGAAACTGGGGAGGCAATTCATGCTGCCTGGTTTGTACCAGCTCGAGTACTCCCTCCTGGTTAAACAAATCCTTACTTTGAATGCATTCTGCCCTCTTCCACAACAACCTCGAGTGCATATTTCAAATCTGGTTTTGTTGAAAGGAAAAAAGGCAAGCAAACACTGATGCTGGTAAGTCCCATGAAACAGTCTGTCCTTGAGAACAGAATCAATGCTTTTGGTACTCTGCTCTATAACAGAAGAAAATCCATGCAACTTACTCAAAATACAAATTTGAGGTTCTTCAGCCTGGAGAAGAGAAGGCTCTGGGGAGACTTTATTGCAGCCTTTCAATACTTAAAGGGGGGCTTGTAAGAAAGACGGGGATAGACTTTTTACTACGGCCTGTTGCAATAGAACAAGGGGTAATCGTTTTAAACTAAAAGAGCGTAGATTCACACTAGATATAAGGAAGAAATTTTTTTACGATGAGGCTGGTGAAACACTGGAACAAGTTGCCCAGAGAGGTGGTAGATGCCCCATCCCTGGAAACATTCAAGGTCAGGTTGAACGGGGCTCTGAGCAACCTGATCTTGTTGAAGATGTCCCTGCTCTCTGCAGGGTTGTTGGACTAGATGACCCTTAAAGGTCCCTTCCAACCCAAACTGCTTTATGATTCTATGATGATACAGTTGTTAACGAGTTACTAGGTCCTCTTTTATACATAATGCATTCCTCTTGGAAGGATATATGGTTTCTCCTCACATTTTATACTAAATTACTACACATTGATATGCAATTTATATTTTTAATTATAATCTCACATCTATTTATTTTCTGCCAAAGCCAGATAGTATGCATATGAAATAATTTTTAGAAATATTAACAGATGAATAATAATGGCTAAATTATAACAGTAACAGCAAAAGACTTGTCGTCTCATATCCTATAAGGAATGCTACACATTACCAGGAAAAACTACCTTTCAGCTGTGTATTTCATCCTGCTAATGACTGCGCTCAGCAGGACAGTCACAGCAGAGCTTCTCTGGTTTTTTGAGATTAACAGGGTCAAAGATAAACTATTGCTTTCTTACCACAGGGTGTCACTGCAGATAGCACAATAATCTTCAAAACTCACATTAATGAGACATTTAAAACCCAAAGCCTCCTGAATGAAGCAACTCTTTCACACCTCTCTGGTTGCTGTCTGTCAGCTTGAGTGTTTATTACATCCTGGGACTTGCAGCCTGAAGTATGTGAAAACATTGCATTGCTGCTTCCCAAGAAAACCTCCCCATCTTTCTCATTGTGTATCAAAGTAAACAATCAGCTCATTTTGAGGCAAAAAGGGTTGTCTCTGCTGTCCTAGACCTACCCAGAGAACACTTCCAACTATGGAGTATCTCCCCCTGCAGATCCCTGCCATATCACTTATAGTCCTGCAATGCTTAATAAAAAAAACCCCACACCATCCCCCAAAAAGCTTCTGCCATACCTGTGGTGATGGTCTTTAAGCAGAAAGATGGTGCAATAGCTTGCTTTCCCTGCATCATGAAAGGTGATTACTGGAAACAGAGAGAAAAACTCACCTTGTAAGCTCTTAAATTTTATTTTTATGTCTTAAGAATCAAATCCTGAAGTTGGGATTTTCCTGGATAATCACAAAACAAAAAGTCAAGACCTGACTTCTCCAACCAGAGGAAACATAATGTTTTTTTCTTGCTAGAGACCCAGATGTTCTGTCATGAAGACAGTCACATCATTAAAACACCTCAAAAGAAAACAAGGTGCACAGCAGTCATTTTCCAAAAGTGTTTTTGTTTAGTGTTTGCAGGCAATATTTGGCATCGGATTCAATAGCTCACCACTGCTGTCCCCAATGTCAGAAGACCAGCGATGATGCTCTGCCTCTGCCTGCTGCGCACAAGACCAAAATGTTTCTGCCTAGCTGAACGTGGTGAGCTCTATAGGGACGCATCTACTGAAATTCAACAGCATGGGGTGTGTAGAAGACCAGCCTAGGTGATCTAATAGGTCCTCCTGGCTTCAAACTGTACACAGAAAAGGGCCATGCAAAGCCATCTCACTCTAAAGGAAGACCAGATAACAGGTTTTCCTGCATATGCATAAAGCTATAGCAATATTATCTGGGTGGTTTGAGAGTATCTGATGCAAAGATGTACCTATGGATGAAGAGTACTAACATAGCACACCATGACCATTAACAAAATATTGGTTCTATTTATTTAACCACAAGACCATTAAGAGAGCAGTGGAAACAACCAGCACTGTGCAATTTACACTCTTCTGTACAAAAAAAAATGATTAATACTAAACACTAACTTACAGAGGAATTTAAATTTGTGGGATCCTTCTTAATGAACACAAGCATTTCCTCTTTCTCTCCCTGTCTACTTCTGGTACTCAAACCCAAACATTTTGAGTTCCCTTTTATCCCATTCAGCTAAAAAGCAGCTTCCTCAAATGCACAGCCCTCACCTCTCCTGCATGATGCAATGCAAAAAGGCTGGTTAAAGGCAGATGTAACCTTCTCTGGATAGCGCGGTTCTCCTGCAGAGCCCCTTCACCCTTCTTTGCCTCCTCGTCCTCAGCTGGTTCCCTGTGCTCAGCTCTCCCACCTCGCCTCCGCTGAGGCTGAGTTTTCTGGGTGAGGGCTGACCTTCAGGTGATGGAGATGCTGCTGCTGCAGGAGGTCCTGAGCCCAGACGTGCACTCGGGGGACTGTGGCCTCCTCACCTGACATCTGGTCCCATTGGCCAGACTGCTGGTAAGACTGATGACCCCACGTGTGTGGCCTTCTCCATTCGGCCTGCCTGTTATTAATATTAAGACCTCAGGAAGGCAATAAATAACCCCAAGTAAGCTATGGTCTCTCTGCCCTTCAGGCTTGATCTTTAAAGCAGACATAGGTTCACCCAAGAGTCCATAATTCTTGGTTCACCTTTGCTTGCCCAGGATAGGGTCTATGTAAAATTACATGACACTATTATCATAAAAATGTCTCCTGAGATCTATGGAAAATGGGAGAAGCATCAGAAGAAGGAACCGGCTTTACCAAGTCTCCAGCAGCAACGCTGGGAGCTGGTACCACCTCTGCCTTACGCTTAGTAGTTGCTGCTTGCTGAAATGCTACTAAGTGAAAGCATCTAGGGGTGAAATGAAAACCAGACTCTTCCTCCCCTTTCACTAGTCCCCATATTTTATGTCTGCAATCATCCTGGGGGCTGTATGTGATGTATAAGCCCCCCCTGGCTGGCACCCTGCTGGAGTGGGGCTTCCTGGTCCCACTGTAGACCAGCTCTAAGAGCCAGTTCTGTGTAGGGCTTTGTGGCCCACCGGACTCTGGGTTTCTGTAGGCAAGCCCAAAAGGTGGCACTGCCTTATTTTTTTAAGTAAGTCATGGAAAAAAAAGGGGTGTTTGGGTCGTGCTGAAATCAGTTAAAAAACAACAGGTGGCTTAGCTGCCCAAAGTGACCCGGGTCTGTGATGATGGCAGGACAACAGCCACCTCCTGCTGAAACCCCGAGCAGCAGGGAGGGACACCAGCCCAGCGGGCATCGTCACCTCTGCCTCTGGTCCCCAGCTGGCTGCTGCAAGGGCTGTATCCCTGGGGGCCAGACAGAGCTGGGGTGACCCTGCCGGGGTATATGGTATGCAGGCTTGACCTGCTGGGGCACATCAACGCAGGCGCTTTTTGATCAGCCTTCCCCAAGGGTACCTCTGTCAGAGGCAGCGGGGAGGGCAGGGGAAGCGAGAGGGGCAGCAGTGAGGTGGGAGACCTGAGAGAGGGGTGGCATCTCCCACTGCAGCCTCTAAACGCTGCCCAGCAGCTCTAGAAACCTCTGGGGGAGAGGAGGCTTTGCAGCAGTGTATCACCTACTCCGAGCCTTTTCACTTGGACGTTGACCTTAGGAATGTAATCAGAGAGCTGATTATAAATAGTTTGTGCAGTTGTTGATGAGATTAAAATGTGCTGTGGCAGGCGGTTGGAAGCAGAGGGTTGCGCCAGTGTGTGCCCAAGATGCTGTACCCTCAGTTGTCTAGGGCTGCATGGCAAGCCTGAAAAAGGGAAGTGGCAAAAAAAATGCTCAGAAAATGGTCCCAGGGAGGGGGGGAAGGAGGAAGTAGCCTGGCTTACAAAACAGGGGGTGAGGGACAAGGAAGAGAAAATTAAGGAGGGAGGACAGTCGCTGCAAGGGATCATAGTCCAGGCGTGGGGTGGACTTACCTTAGAGCTAAAACACAAAAACATCCTGCAGAGACAAAGACTAAACCAGCAAAACCCTAAATCCAGAGGAATGCCCTAAATAGCAGAAGTAAAAACCTCCAGATAAACTGTCAGTGCTAATTTGTGTTCAGATGGCAGCGTGCGATGGGGCTTGGGAGAAAGAGAGGGAAAAGGAGGTGGGGAAGAAGTGCAAGAGGTGGGTGACCCAGCAGGTCGGGGCATCTGCTCTAGCTGAGAGAGAGCTGCAGCAGCACCGCAAGGTGGGCACAAAATGGCCCTGGGAACAGCCAGTTGTATCAGCCACGAGTTTGGGCAGGAGTTGCTGCCAGCCCTGTGCTGCCTCAGTGAGCAGAGGAAAGCTACTGCCTCCTGGAAAGCCCCAAACTTTACAACATCATCGACTTCACAAGCGAAGGACAGGGAAGGAAACAGCAGGGAGGTCCAGTGGGGCACGAAAAGGAGGCAAGGAGACCGTGGTGAGCAGTGTAAAAGGCAGTGGTATCAACCTGCTGTGGGTTTTTCTGCGGTTACTATGAAGAGTTTTAAGGAGAAATTTGAGAGATGCCAGGAGCTGTGCAGGATGCTGCTCTAGAGCATCATCCAAATGGGGGTGGCAGCTGGGAAGAAAGCTGAGGAATGCTTGTTGGGCAGCGGGGCAAGGATGATGGTGGGCAATGGGGACCAGGAAATGCCTTGAAAGCAAAGACAAGCAGGCCATGGCAGAAAACCATATTTGGAGGAGAACAGTGAAGCAGCAGAGAGGTGCAAGGGGGACGGGGTGATGACCAGTGGTAGGCTGGGAAAGACGCCAGTACAGCCACCTCCAGGAAGCTGTCCGTAGGGAAAACCACCTGTGTGAGGCCCCAGCAAAGTATTGGTGGTGGCCAAGATGTGGAGCTCTTGAGAAAGAGTTGTAGCTGCATGGATGCCCTGGAAGGGCTGGGTCACGGGATCCTTGGCAGGTGAGTGTGTAGGTAAGGTGAGCTCTGCTGGCGTCCCTCGTGGGCTGCTCCCACATTTGGAAAGGTGCTGAGGTCCCCCCATGCTGGTTCTCTGCCAGCTCACAGTGCAGGCAGATCGACAGACAGATATTATTCAGGATGGACGGACCTGGAAGCTTCAGGTTTCTCTCTGTCCTGCCTCTGAGGACCACCTGGTTTTTAGTTTGATGGGAAGACGGTGCTGGAGCAGAGAGTGGGTCTGTCAGTCAGCAGCATGGGGGGTGGACTGGGGTTTGTATCTGTGGATGAAGAAATCCCTGAGGAGAGGTGCGTCAGGACAAGAGGAGGAGATAGGTACGGCACGCCCCTTGTTCACTGCTGAAAGCTGGAGGTTTTGAGAGAAAAACTGCTCATCTGTGTAATTCATAGACAGGAGAATTTTGCTGAGAGAAGCAGCAAAAAAAATGTTATGAAGGATTAAAAGGAGTGCTCTGAGACATGCTACAAAGCACATTATTTTCTTCCTCTTACTTCAAAAAAACCAGTAGTTATCAGTCTCGTCCTGGTGACTGAAACGCATGAGCAACTGAAGGATGTCTTATTACTGACACCTGAGTGCATGCACAATGTGACAGCAGCAACTTTCACAGATGCCAAGCTCTATAAACCCATTTAAATCAATACAATATTCCCATCAAGCCAGTCTGCCCAAGTTCTGGCTGGAGCTGTGTCCTTACAGCTGGACTTCAGCATCGCCTGTTGTGAATTTTTAGGGCTCAGTGCTACCAAGTTGTAACGTTGCAGGGGGCAGAATGTAAAGCCATCCATAACCTAAAGGGACTATATTTTTCCTACCCAAGGTCCGAGCAGAGTGAGAAAACGAATGCTCTTTACTGACATAAGACAAAGCGATAGAGCTAGTAAAAATAATGCTTCTATGAACGGTGAAACTTCAGTCACTGAATTTCCTGTGGCTTTACGCTTCCTGTTTATGTTCCTTTCATGCCACGCGTATGAAGGGGTGAGCTCTCCTCAGGGCTTTTTGGGTGCTCTGCACAGTCCTGCCTGCCTTGGCCGGTTCCTGTGGCCGTGGCGAGGCTTGCACTGCAGCCGCCTCCCCAGCACCGCAGCTCTCCACAGCTCTTCTCCGCACGCTGCTCAAGTCAGGCAGTGGGTGGCGGAGCCAGGCGGGATGCTGAGGGCCAGGGAGAAGGGGCATTGACAAAACGTGGTTACAAATGTGGCCTCTTTTCTTTAGGAGAGCTGGCTGAACAATAAAATAAAAGCAAAATACAAACCTTTGTTGGAACAAATGACTCCTGTGCATGTTTCTTCACCGGGGCGAGGGTGATGGTGACAGCTGCCATGGGTGATTTGTTCTTGCACTGATTATCACGGGGGTCTCCAGCGCTCCAGAGATTAATGCGGTGTTGAAACCTGTGTGTAGTGGAGCAGAGTGAAAGCAGTGCAAAGAGAGCACGAACCTTCTAGGATTTGTTCATTTTAATGCTGGCAGTGTTAAAAAGAAAACCAAACATACATTTCACAGGATTGATAATAACCCCACTAAACCAACCACCTTTCTTTTCTTATCTAGCATTTAGGTTACAAGTACGAAGCATTGGGGAGCTTAATGGGGAGCAAATTCACTCATTGGCTTTACTTGGGGTTTAAGCTGAAAGCCGCGTTGCTTATAATGAGACCTGCAGCTGAATCATGATAGTAGGGGAATAAAACCACGGTGGTATCAAGCTTAAGCTGGGAAATGAGATTCCAGCGTGGATGTACGCGTAGGTGCTGGCACTGAGCAATGAGGCATTTCTGTGCAAGGGCCCTGCAAAAGATTGGAGCAAAATGTCACAAACCTTTGGAACCCAAAGATACGAGTTGAAAAAGCGTAAAAATACAGAGGCAAGCTTCCTCTGCCTCAGGCTTCTTGTTTTGACCGTGTCCTGATCTCTCCATAACTACAAGCGATAAGGTATCTGCAGTGGAGTTCACCATTTACCTCCTTTCTTAAACAGAGGATCATTTGTTTTGCCATCTTGCAAAATGTTGCAAAACACTCCAAACACTGATTGCAGGCCTAAGTCAACAGTATTGCAGGTACCGCCCATTTCCAGGCTGCTTTTACTCCATGTCTTGGAGGCGTATATGACAGTCGGTAGCACGGCCACAGCAAAACTCATGCAACTCAATTTTGCTGAGGTTCCGTAGGGATTTTGGTTGAGAAATGGGAAAACTGAAACGCAGATCTAATGAGATTACAGTGAGATCCTGAGGAGGAAAAAACAACCATAGAGGAGAATTTAGCCCAGGATTTTCAACACTGTTTTAAGGCACAGGCAGACCTGCCAGCCTCACTGGCATTGTGCTGGGCAGCGAGGAAAGGTCTTACATGCATGCCCCCACTTACTGCCAGGGTACCTGGCAGTGCATCGGGGCTCGCTGTATTCTGGGGGTTTAATTTCCAGGCAGGATTAGCTGGCTTTGGCCTGCCAAAGTCAAGAGAGCCACGTCAGGTCAGGAGGGCTGTGCCTCCGCCATTCCTGGTTTACCATAAACACGGAGTAACAGAGATGGCCCGTGGCCAGAAGGAGCCCTGTGATGACGGACACTCAATGAGCCCTCCAAGGCCCGTGGCTTTTGTCCTTTAGGCATTTCCTTCAAGTTAGCAAAATAACCAGCAGCTTTGCATGCAAGCAACAGCACCTGTGTTCTGGTGGGAAGTGGGAGATGAGGAGATGAGGAGCAACCTTGCAGCGCCAGGCTTGTAGAGAGAGGTCATGTTTTTCACCAGAACCAGTAATAAAGCAGGAGAAAGGGGCATTTTGAGCAACCTGTCTTTTGCACGTCTCATGTCCTCAGCTCATCAGGACTACCACAACACAGAGCCTGTGACTTAAGGAGAAAAAACAACAGTGCATCTTGATCTTCTTTTTTGGTTGATACTATAGTTTAGCCCTGCTGTGAGGTCAAGGGACAGAAGCTCAACGGTGAAGTTAAAGTACTTGACATGAGTGATCAGATAGGACGATAGGCTAAGTAATGAAGCTCTTCTCAGAGCTACCTTCCATGTCTGTTCCCTTTTGCACATGAAACCGATTAATGCAGTGGCATTTGGCTTTGGCCAAG
The DNA here is from genome assembly GCF_947461875.1 of Haliaeetus albicilla. NCBI lineage: Eukaryota > Metazoa > Chordata > Aves > Accipitriformes > Accipitridae > Haliaeetus > Haliaeetus albicilla. The sequence continues at coordinate 48,807,569 of NC_091483.1, read as the reverse complement.
GGGGAGAAGCCATTCAACTGGACAGGCTGCCACTTCTTGCTTGGAGAAGTGAGAGATGTTGCTGCTGAGAGGGCCAGGTGCTAAAAATCGCACTGCTTTGGACAACCGGCCATGGACCAGCTCCTGTGGATGAGCAAGTACTTGCAGATGAGCTGAAATGTTCTTCTTAAGGAACAAGATTCCCCGGGTTGGAAAGAGAGTGGAGATAATGTGATGAAAACTTTAAATACAAAGTCGGAAAAAAGAGGGGAAGCCTGGGCAAACACCACCAGGAGATCTGCTAACAGCTTTTGTGTAAAGGTTCTCTGCAACTCTTCCACAAACTATTTACAACTGGTTTATGTGCATTAAGTGTTGGCTTGCCAAGCAATGAAACATTACCCTTTCTTTGAAGCTGACTGGGAACTATTAACACCTGCTTATCAGGCTTTCACATATCTAGCCCAAGGTATAATTTTATAAGGTTTTCCCACACAGAGAACTCTTGACTCTTCAGCCAGATCCACTCCACAAGTGAAATGGTGGTGCGGGAGGAAAAGAAATGCAGTGAAATTATACATAATTGCTTTTTTTCCACTTCTATTATACAGGGAGCAGGTGAGTCAGCATTCCTATAGAACTACTTTACTGGGAAAGGAGAAGCCTTGCCTCAGCCTCTGCTTTTGATACCTACATACTAAAACTTTCCTTCAGGGCTGGTTGCTGCTTATCAGCGCCATAACATGCATACCTGTGGAGTACTCCTTTCTTCTTTCATTAGAAGGAGGATTTGCCACCCCACATGTAATTATTTAAAGCAAATAGGCAAATAGTAACCACAAACATCTTAGCTGTGTTTTTCAACATAGTCCCACTAATTTAATGTACTACTGAAGTCCAGTTGGGTTAATTGGTCCAGGTGTCATGTCATGACTTACAGAGGAAAGGAAGTAAGCCTTCTCCTAGCTTTAAATCACCTGAATAGCTGCTTCTGGTTGTTGCTGTTGTTGATTTCTTTGAGATACTGAAAACACAAGTACAAATAAATTGTGCTACTGGAGAACCACTGTACAGAGAAATATTATTTCTCGTAGCACTGTACAAGACCAGGGTTCCTGAGAAAGTGAGACATGTTTGTACCAAGGACTGTAAAACTGAATGAGACAGCTGTTATCTCCAGGAGCTTATTGTCCACATGGACATAAAAGACAAAGTCTGAGAGAAATAAGAGTAATGGGGAAACCTCACGGCGGGCAGGTGAGGCTGGGAAGGTAACTTAAACTTCCTGAGTCTGAGCTGGCACTAACTCCACTAGCCTACATTCAGAGACTGTCTCTCTAAAGATCAAGGTTGATTGATCTCCTGGTTATTTTTTAATTCGGGCATTTTAGCTTGGCCTATTTAAAACTCCCCTGCACAGCAATGTTTTTTTTTATCTGTCTGCCTTTCTCTGATCTGCGCTTGGGAAGTCAGCAGGTAGAGTGCATCGCGAGCCTTTCTTCTGCATTGCACGTCACTAATTAAAGAAGCCATTCAAAATAAAGCTCCTACTCATATTCTCTATTAATAGCCAACAGCTTTCCCCCTCCCTCCCTTCCCACGACCTCTTTCTTTTAAAGTGATAAAGCAACGCTGCCCAGGGTTTTGAGTACCTTGCACTCAAATACCGACTCAATACCTTTTCAGCTGCATTACAGCAGCATTCCCCAAGGCGGTTGCCCCATCAATACCCCGGTAGCCCCACCAATACCCCAGTAATGATGGCAAATTCTGGGAACAGATGACTTAAAATTGATGTCAGCTTTTACTATGCCACGAAAGGTTTCTTGTTCAGCCCCTGACACTGATTATCCGCTTGCCTCTGAAGGAGTCTCTCCTCAGTTATGTGGGCTTAGCAAACCTGAGAGCGGGGCAACGGTCAGAGGGACAGAAATGACTTGTCAAAAGAGAAGTGCAGTGAGATGGGCTCCAGAAGAGATGAGTCACGGGTGAGCTGCGCTCCAGAAACAGCTCAGCAGGGCCAGCTGCTGCCTTTCAGAAAATGAGCTTGCTGGACTCGATGGGCTAGCACCAAAGGTGCAAACAGAGGAGCTCAGCTTCAGCTAGTTCAGTGCATTCAGAAGAAGCTGCATCTGCTCTTGCTTTGGGAGGATGGTCAGCTGGGTGTGCAGAGGCTGTGGAGAAGCTTTCTGGAGATCGGTGTTGCCAGGCTAAATACACATAGGCAGTCAGCAGATGGGACTCGTTATCCAAAAATTACTCTTCTGTTAATAACTAACCACTCATTAGGAAAGGCAAAAGACCCAAAGCTTTAAAGAGGGTGCTGTCTTGGAAATGGAATTGTAACTTGCAGCGACCATTTTAACTTAAGGTAGAAGAGCCTTAAATTAAATGTTTATAATTGGCTCCTCTTTTTTTTTTCTGGAGTCATATTGGGCTGTCGCCCAGGCCGTGTTGCAGCATGAGCTGGGGAGAGCACCGAAGAAGAAAGGCTCAAGCTACATTTAAGCAGCCCTCCAGACACGTAGCGTAGCGTCAGGCTGCTGCCGGGTCAGACGAGCTGGGGGCCACACAGAGCACTGCCTGGTTTGCCAGCAGGAGCCCTCCTGAGCAGGACACCCCCTTATTGGCACCTCCCTGCCTCCACCACCCTCAAGGGGGTTGGTGAGGTGGCCACGTCCCAGCATGTCCTGCCTCTCATCCTGAGCTGGGCAACGATCCATGCTGCCCCCCATTGCCCAGCACAGGGGTGCGCTGGCTTGGACCATGGGAGGTGGGATGCTGGTTTGCCCACGTGGACGCGTCTGCCAGGTGATGCCCAGGGCAGCTTGGGGAAGGTCCCACGCTTGGGTTGGCTCCCTCTGTCCTCCCATCCTCCAGCTCCAGAGGGGAAGAAAACACCACTAGCACAGGATGAGACCTTTCTCCCCACCAAAGCCATGGGACCTTGGCAGGGTTCGCGGAAGAGCGTCGTCTGCTTCAGATGGTGATTGATGGGGGAATGTGCCTGGTGAGCATTTCTGCAACGAGTGTCCCTGGAAAGCCTTCTTTATAGGGGAAAATCTGCTACAAACAGAACGTGAGAACAAAGAGAAGAAAGTCCCTTCCCCCTCAGCAAAGAGAATTGACCTGATTTTAATAATAAATAAGTTTTGAATTAATAAATCAAAGCCTGTGTTTACATATGATATGAAGCAAAGCTCTTAATATCTCATCATTATCCAGAAGAAAAAGTATTTGTTCTGCTTTGTCAAGCCAATAGGAGATATATCACTTATCTTTTTATTCTACCTCAGTTTCACTGGGAAAATTGCCATAAAAGCTTCCACTTCAGCGAAACGCTCTATTAAAGCATGGCTAAGCAGGATCACTTTCAGGTAGGATCTGCTGAAGCAGCCTGGCTCCTGTCCAGTTTTTCTCTGCCAAGCTCCACTCCATGCCTGAAATGTCAAGATGCTGTACATGTTTTTAAAGAACTGCTTTCCTCCCTAAAATTTGCTGCAAGGGCCAAGAGACGTGAGTAACTAAAAATGTCTCACAATGCTGGTGTTAAGCAAATCCCTTATTCCTTCTCTTCTTTCCTGCTAATGAAAATGAACTGTGTACAGCAGCTGAGCTGGCAGAGCAATGGGCTGAAGTACTGCAGCCAAATAAAAGCAGTGACAAGTGAAATGAATAGGCACTCTAGCCCTCGACATTGTTCTTCTCTGTCATACATACGTTGTTGGTACAGAAGACAGGGTGTCCCCACCTATTTGTCCTCCTGGAGCACCTGGGTGCAGCCAGATGCGATCAGGAAAGTATAGAAATTCCTTAGCAGAAAAGATGTGTTGCGGGTTATTATTTTATCTCTTGGCTCTTTCTGACCGAATTTGCTAGGGGCTGGAGAGAGCAGCACCTTCATGAGGACACTTGCCTTTACTGAAAGTGTAAAAGGCTTTGAGTTGCGATGGAAAAGTTTTATTTTGCCAGCTAGATAAGTTAGTGTTCAGAGATCTGTTCTGAGAAAATAGATTTTTCCATCCTGGAACAGTTTTCTGTAATTATTACTTTAATTATTACCAATAAAAACAAAGCAACACTCCCACCATCTAAATTCTTAGCAATCAGAAGATCAGCACAGCTGGAATATGAGAGCTGAGAAGTACTCGCTAATTTAAACACCCCGTTAAGCCTCTCAAGGGTAGGTCTCCCCGCTGGCGTAACCCAAGCGAAGACAAAGAAATTATCCCATGGATGGATTTGCTCTGAAACGTGTTAAGGAAATTCCCTCTTTGTGCTGTGAACAGCGTTGGGGTGGTGCTGCTGGCATACAGTACTGCTGCTGTCAGCGGCCTGCTCTGCAGAGGTCCTCAGGTCATGCTTCTGTCCCCTGAGGTGACATGGCCGAGCCCCACCACGAACGGGCAGGGGTCCACATCCCATGGAAGAAGCAGCCTGAGCCAGCTACCTGCCACCCTGCAGCCGTTAGAGTGGAAAAGAAAAGGAGGAAAGACCACAGAAATGTTGAACTTGGGCGAAATGAAGGCAAAGAGGGTGAGCCTGACTTCAGGCACGTGAAGACTCTCTCTGAACTCGAGAGGAACTGTTTGTGTCCTTGCATTGAAGGGCATATTTGCTCAATTGGGACTTAAGTGGGCCAGTTCTCCCCCTTCCCCCCCCACCCCCCGATGTTGGGTAAGGAAGAAAAGACCCAGCTGTATCTCCAGGGCTCCACCTGCCACGGTTTGCAGATGTTTCCTGATGGTCACTGCTCTGCCTGTCCCCCTCCCCACACCAAGGCTGGGGTCACAGCAAAAGCAGCAAAGGAGCAACAAGCTTTAGTTTCTATGAATTTTAACATAAGCAGAAATATTTCTAGAACACTGCAGGAACACCAAAGACTGGGCAGTCCTTTTATTTACAACAGTATAAACACAAAGTAAATGAAACAAACAAAAAAACCCTCCAATGAATAAAACTGATTTCAGAGGAGAAATGGATTACAAGTTGTTAAAGTGTTAGCCAACATTTTTTCCATTATACTTGGGGTGATTATTTGTGTTACAGTAATATGCATTTCTTAACTATAATCAGAAATCTCGTGTTTTGTTTTGGGGTTTTTTTTAAAAGAAAGGTGCCATTACTATGTAGTATCTAAAAATATCAGTGCTACAGATTACATCAGCATCAGAATGTTTTTTGCAGGACAAATGAAAATCGAAAATAAATTTCACCGTGCATCATGATTAAAAATAGGCTTAGGCACTCAGGAAGATGTGGGTAACAGTATTAAAGTAAGAATTATACAACTCTTGCAACTGATTTATTTTCTCGATAAGCACTGGCCTGTAATGCAAATTACCAACATGGTTTCTGCTGGAGAGCTTTCCTACTTTAACGTACCAGAAAAATAAACAGGTTGGCTGTGGGTGAGTACGTAAGCTTGGGGCTCAAGTCCATGAGAAAACTCAACTACTCCAATTCTACAGACAAAAAGTCATGATGCCTGTGACAGTGGTTTTAAGAACCAAAATGATGGTATAGTCAGGTCCACTTAAAGACAATGTGAAGTCCCACAACAACAACAAAAAGAGAAAATTTCATAAATATTATTAAAGTTTTCAAAAATATTATTAAACTTTAAAAATAAGCTGGATGGCTTATTTACCTTCTGGAACTTAAAGGATTCCCATTTTCAAGTTTCTTCTCACAGAAATGAAGGCCAGGCCAGAATAGTGAATCTTTTGTGAGGGAAAGGTAGGATACTAATGGAAAACAACTGATTCCAGTAGCTGAATCCCTAAGGCAGATGATTAAAAGAGTAAGCTGCAAACTTTGGCAATTCTGCGGGGAAAAAGCTATGGATATTTGGTGCTTCTGGGTTAAATTTTCTGATTTTAAAGCTGCCGGGTCTTACTGAAACAGCAAAGTCATGAAAGGTAAAAGTCTCTTTTTGGAGGGAATGAGTCACTGCTGAAAGTTAAGTTTAGAAAACAAAAGCTGCCCATTCCCATTACCTTTCAACATCAAAAAAAGAATCACAACAGAAGATTTAACTTCTGGTATATCCTGTGAACTTGTGATGCTAGAAGACCTGGAGGGAAATGCCTTTGTAAATGCCTTGAATGCGCCCCATCGAGATCCTTGAACGTGCCCCATTGAGATCAGCTGAAGGCGGTGGGAAGAAATGGCAAGAGCAAGCTGCAAATTCTGATCAATGGTTTGGCTAGAGTTTCTCGAGGAAGCCAATTGTGTTTTATTTGACCAAACCCAATTAATGTCATTCATGGCGTTGCCACTTTGTGAATAAGCAGTCCTCCAAGTGTGGTATTAAATTATTAATATAATGGTAAGCATTTTTCCCCCACAATATCTGCTGATATGTAAACTACAGTCTTCTTCACAGCTGGCTCATTCTGTAAACAAATTAAAAGCACATACTAGAAACGACAAGAGCCACCAAGCATTGCAAAAGCCAGCCCCAGCCGCTCTTCCCTTTGCTCTGAGGGAGGTGTTGGAGCAGCACTGGGCACCTCCCCTGTCCTGAGCCATTTGCAGGCATTCCCAGTCAGGCCTTTTTCAAGGCTTAAGGCAAGGGCATCCTCCAAACAGCTTCTAGCCCCTAGAAATTCATGGCTTAGGGGGCTGCTTGAGGCAGAGTTGGTGTCTTTACATTTAATAGCACCTCATGGGGTTTTTTTCTTCTGTGAATGTGTATGGGTGCTTTTTTGGATCCCCTGTGAACTTTTGGCACCTCGAAGCAGCATGTCCCACTGTTTAATTACCTGCAGCGTGAAGATCCACCTCCTTCTGTTTGCTTGAAATTTGCCACCTGCTAGTTTCACTTGATGCTCTCTAGTTCTTATATTAGAAAAGAAACCACATAATCCATCCCCACTCTTCTCTACTCATGACTATGTATTCTCTCTCATCTGACCATTTTCCGTTCCTTATCACTTCTCCATCCTAAATAATCCTGGCCACTCAAATCCTTGAATCACTTTAACATCAAGGTCGCTCCATATTTTTAGTTATCTTTGTTGCTTTTCTCTGGATCTTTGCCATTTCTGTTACACATGGGCCAGAGCCGTCGGAGGCAGGCACGCTGCAGCCCTCCCCGTGTTCTCCATTGCGCTCCATCCTGGCACGTCCCACCAGCTTTGTGACAGTTTCCGAGCGCCAAACTGATCCTTCCATGGAGTTATTACGACTGCAAGATCTTACTTCCGAGTGGGAACAAGTTGATTAGACATTTCTCGCTTTCAATCACTTTACTGCTCTCTAATCACAGCTGGCATAGTAACCGCCTCCATCCTGGTCAGAGAGTCATTAATACCATCTTAAAACTATCATTTTTCTAGTTAGACATTAAGTCTATAAAAATTCGGCTTTAGTTACTGGAGTTAGCTGATTTGACTCCTTCTTCTGGCATGGAGTGTATAGCCCCTTTCCCTCCAGCCACAGCCTAGTCTGACCCTCCTGTCACTACCGTGTCCTGCTGATTATCTCCTCTCCCCACACATCTATTCAGTCAACAGGCCAATTCACGACCCTTCCTTGCTGCTCCTTTACAGCTGCTCCAGGGACCTGTGTCCCTCCTCATCAGTGTGGACCCCTCCATCCCACCGTGAGTGTTTCTGGAGAAATTTTGGAGGAGATGCTTGATTTTACATCCTGCTTGGCACCCTACATCTTGCTTCCAAAACTTCTCCCTTGCCTTTTGCTACTTCACTGGTGCCACACGTAGACCACAGCCACCTGCCAGGCCCCAGCGTTTTTTGGGAGGGGGTGGATTCCTGGCATCCATGGGTCCCTTCCAACAGAAATTATTCTGTGATTATATTCTCCTCAGTGCAAGGAGAGTACTTTCCAAAACAGGAGGACTCGTCACCCACGAGGGCAGACTCCCCACCCTGTCGCTAGCTCGGTGTCCTCTGATGTCCAGGGCTGCCACCGCAGAGGGTCCTCACAGCACCCGGCACCTGGTTAACACCTCCCTCTCCGTTTGGCATCCCGCTGGAGAGCGGACCGCTCCTTCACCATTCCCCTGTGGCACCCCCTGCACAACCCCTCGGGTCCCAGTGTTCCTCCCACCGCTGATGGCTGTGCATCATGTATCTGCACATGTAGCTATACCGCTTGCTTACCTGAACATATGTATGGACGTACGTATAGCATATGTATATATGCATGCATATGTATATGCATGCATGTGAGAGATGTGTACACCTCTCTTTCTCTTTCCTCAGATACAACCTTTTGTAATGACGACATTTCATATCTCCCCCAGGGCTTGGGGCCTTTCCTTCATCATCTCTGGGTAAGGCTGGGAATGATGTATTGCAACCACTCTCCTCAGTCCATTTCATACGCTGTAGTTTGCACTGGGATTATCTAAATTCTGCAGAATACCCTTGGTCTCTACATAGACTCCACGACCAACGTCACTCTGCAGAATCTGTAGAAATCCAAGCGCTCCCTCTTGACGTAACCCAGCTGCTTGAGACTCGCTGGGTTCAGAGGACCCGGTCGGAAATTGCGCCGGTTGTAGGACCGCGCCATAGTCCTTCTTTAAAGGCAACGACGGTTCCCAGCGTGCGTGCGTAGCGGACCGAGACCACGACTCCCACCTCAGCAGAGGGGCAAGAGGCGCAGGGAGTGAGCCACGCCGCCGGTGCCGGTGGAGCTGAGCTGCGGGGATTCCCCCAAGCTCTCCGGGAAAGCCTGCTCCGAGCCCTGGGCTTGCGCATCCCGGGAGGCTCCCTGCAGGTCTGAGCCGCCCCGGGGCTGGCGGCCCCAGCCCCCGGTCCGGCTCGGCGTGGGGCTGACCCCCTCCCCTCCCCCCGCCTTATTTAGGGCTGGGCGTGGGAGTTGTTTCACTCACAAGTCAAGCTATGAATAAAATGTAAGGTTTCCGCACGCGAGTCGGACCTTGGATTAAAAATATTTCAAGGTGCTGTAGGAGCCGGCGGTCCTACCCCAGCACCCGAGAGAACCTTTAGCACCGCAATCACCCGCCACCGAAACGATCGACCGGCTCCCCGCGGCGAGGGGGGCGCGGGGGTTCGGGGGGGGGGAAGGGGCTAGCCGGGATAACCGGCTGCCGGGGTCCGGGGCGGGGGGTGGGGGCACGGGAGGGGGGGGGCGAAGCGCCGCGCCGCGCCGCGCCGCGCCGTGCCGTGCCGCGCCGCGCCGTGCCGCGGCGATGACGGGCGCAGCGCGCTTCCGCGCCCGCCGCCGCAGCCCTGCCCCCGCCGCCTGCGCGGCCGGCCCGGCCCGGCGGAGAGGCGGGGGGATTTCCAAGCGCCAGCGGCCTCGCCGCTTCCTCTCCTTGTTTTGCTTTCGATCTGGACCTTTCTCCGCCCGGGCGGAGGCAGTTAACTTTTAGTTTTGCTCCCGCGATTATTCAGCGCCCGTTTTCATTTCCATTTCGCGTCCCCTGGCAACGGCGGTAACCTTGAGGAATTATATAAGGGCCGCGAAAACGGGCCGGCAAGGTAATTTTTAATTTTTTTCCTTTTTTTAAATTTTTTATTATTTTTTTATTTTTTATTTTATTTTTTTTTCATTCGCATTGCCGCTGTTTTCGCGTTGCGGGGCGGCGGGGCTGGCGGGGAGATGCGCATCGGTTTAAAAACAAAAGGTCGGGCTGCAGCGGCCGGGGCCGAGCCCGATTCCGCCGTCGCATTTGGGAAGGGGCGGCGGGGGGGGGAGTGCGTGTGAGTGGGGAGAGGGCGGCGGGTTGCGGCGAGTGGGTGTGGGGGGGTACCCGCCGCCTCCCGGGTGGGGAGCTCCGGCGCGCAGACAAAGGCGGGGGCGTTGGATCCGGAGGGCCAGGGCGCGGCGCGGACCGGGCCGGGGCGGGGGGGGGGGGGGGGCGCACTTGTTGCGGGCCTGGAGACAGCCGGTAGCCCCGGTGAGGAAATGGGGGGGGGGAGTGGGGAGCGGCGGTGGCGCAGCGCGGGTGGCCGGAGGGGCGGCGGGCGGGGGTCGCGCTGCGTGTGGGGGGGCGCTGCCCCCGCGGGTGCCTGGGGCCGCGCGGGGCGGGGGAGGGGCGGGCGCGGAGGGGGCGGGGCCTCCCCGAGGCCCCGCCCCCTCCGCGCCCGCCCCTCCCCCGCCCCGCGGACGGTCCGTTACACAAGCGGCGGGGCGGTGCCTTCGCGCCTCGCCCGCCGCGGCCTCCGCCTTTCCCCGTCTTCAGCGGGTTAAGCCCCCAGATGGCGGCTGAGGCGTCCCGGGGGTGGTGGCGGTCCTGCCTGTGGTGAGGGGAACGGCACCGGCGGTGCGGAGGCAGGAGGGGGTTGTGGCGACAAGGTGGAGCGGGGCCTGAGGGGCAGTTAGGCCGCCGCGGGTGGGCTCTGTGGGACCAGCGGAAGGAGGAAGTCCTGTGAAGTGCTGCACAGGGCTGGCCGCTGATGGGCGGTGGTGTTTCCTCGCTGCTGTGCAGCAGGCCTTTCCGCCTCTGGATCTTAAAGTAAACACACCTCTAGAAAGCAAGCATTTCTGGTTCCCCGCCCCCCGCATGGTCTCGGTGAACCCAGCGTTAGCGAGTGCGTCGTTTGAACACTGAACAGCCTTGAACCGTTCTGGTTTTTGCTGGAATAGCCTCTTTTCTCGTGGGTGCAGGCAGCAATGCCGCGGCGCGGCTCATTGCGTGGCGGTTTGCAGAGCGCTGTCCTGCTCCGCGCCGGCAAGCGGAGAGCCAAACCCTGGACGTCTTTCTCCAGAGGAAGTTTATGAACAGGGGTTTTGTTTGTGTGTAGCGCAGAGGGTCAAATTCCAAGCGTCTCTCGCAACGTCTGGGGTCAAAGTTGCAAGTGTTTGAAGAACTGGATCCCTCAGCCCAGGTTCCCAGAGGTGTTCGGGTCTTTAATTCCCATTTTGATTAGTGTCAGCACCTAAACAGCAGAGTGTTTTGAGGCTCTTTTATTTAGACGCAGAGCTCAGATAAAGGAATTTTGGAGTGCAGAACTTTGCTCCTGGTGACTGTATGGGTATAATTTATAGGCCAGCTTACTGTGCTGAGATCTTGCAGACAGCAGTCTCTTGAATGTAGGAGCAGTTGTAAACTACAACCTCAGTTTCTGGAGATGAAATACAGCATGTTTAAGTTTACAGTATTTAAATCTTAATGGATTTGCATATAATAACCTTTGCAGAATGCCTGCATTAGTACCATAAAAAGAGAGTTGAGTGGAGCAGCAACATTTCAATTCACCCTAATATGGAAACAGTGACATAATTATACAAGTAGCAGAATTGATCTGTGAGGCAGATGGTTTCCGTCTGAATCGCAATCTTTCCATGCCACCAGCCCCTTCAGAGACATCAGTGTCCTTCTCTGGCCCCTGTTGGTAACGTCCCACAGGGGAATTACTTCATGTGCCCCTTGTGTGCAGCAGTTCCTTTTCACTGGTAAATGGTGGTGGAAGGTCTGAGAGCGCCGACTCCTTTGACACAATATCACTTTATTGTGGCCATGTACCACACTGCAGTTCTTCAGCTAGGTACAGGCACGGAGAGGTGTCATTCTGCTGACCCCGGTGTTAACCCTCCGAGGCTGGAGGGTTGGCAGAGGTAGTTAGAGTGGTCAGCCATTATCTTTTACATGTATCTTTGCAGTGCCACCTGGTTACTTGCTGACTTCAAAAGTGACAGGTTTCAGAAGATGTCAGGTCAGTCTCTTGAGAAGAGCTGTTCATCACAGGCCATGTTAGATGGAACGGCGTAGCTAAGAGGTATGAGAAGTAACATACAGGCTGTTAGGAAGTGGGGGTTAAAGACCCCAATCTCCATTGCATTGTGGTCTTTGATATGTGGGACCAGGTGCAGTTAGAGAAAGGCAGAGTCTTCCTGCACAGTTGAGAAAATGATGCAGAAAAAAAGGAGCTAAGATTCAAGAGGAAATAGAAATATTTTTATAATAGAAAGATCCTACATTAGAAGAATGGGCTTTATGTGAATAGATTTGCAGCCAGGCTATCTATGCCTTAAATTAAAACATATAATTATTTATATATACTATGTACATATTAATATAAGCTTAAAAAACAAACAGTGGAGAAAAGCTGATAGGTGAAGAACGTAAAGTTTGCCATGACACATTCTCTCTTGAAGAGGAGCATCGTCCCCATGGTAGTCAAACTGGTATTAAAACATCTCCATTGTATAATACTTGGAGTATCAGAAACTTTGTGGAAACTCAGATGCTGTAGAGACAAACTACAGATGGCATAGAGAGGACAGAGTGACTTGCATATGGTGGTAGGATGAAGTGGGATACTTTTTGTTAAAGAGGAAATAACTGTTTTGGGAGGTAGCACAGGATCTCATGAATTGTTGTTCTAGGCCTGTATAGGAACAGTAGAGATTAGGGCTATATGACTTGTCTGCCCAACCAAGATGTTGACAATGACTGTCAGATATTAAGGGAGAGTAGAGAAGCTGCAAAAGTAGGAAATACGATGGTAATGGGAGGCTTCAGTTGCTCCCACGTAGATTATGTCATGCTTCAACTTGAAATTTGCCCAGGTACTAACTTTATAGATGCCAAAAACCCCTGCTTCCTAGGTTTAGCTTGGAAGGGTACTCTGTGGGTAGCAACTCTGGACAAGGTCCTGGCCAGCAAGAATTAAGAATTAAGAAAATGCCAGCCATCTATGGCGTGACAGTGATCATAATGTACTTAGACTCAGAGTGGTGCTTCAGGAGCAGTAAAGCCAAGGGTTGTTGCAGCAGTGTTTAATTTTCCAAAGTAAATCTTCATAAAGCATGGAAAAAAATTAATGAAATGGTGAGAGGCAGCCAAAAGTGTAAAATACTTGCAAGTGGCATGTAATTCTTCAAAGACACTATAGTAAAGGCTTAGAGCAATTGCATGGCATCTGTCAGAAATACCAAAAAAGCTGAGCAGGCTGACAAGTAAAGTAAAGGAGCTCAGTAGAAGTAAAAAGACATGTTTCAAAAGTTAAATCTTTGCCTCCAAATGGGAAAAGTGGAAAAGAATAGAAAATCTGTGTTAAACACAATAAGGTAGGGCAAAAAGAGTCATGGAACAAGTTGCTAAAGGCATGAAAGTAGTTAGTAAATCCTCTTTGAAATGCATCAAAAGCAGGAAGCCTGCTGATAAGTGATCCATGCATAGAAGGAGTGCCCAAGGAAGATAAAGTCATAGCAAAAGAGTGAAACAAATTCTTTGAGCCTTGCTTCACTGAGGAAGAGTTTAAGGAGATTCCCTTGCAGGAGACTTTTTCTTTTTTTAAGGAGTGAGCATGTTGGAGGATTTCTCCCAAATTGAAGTGTCTTTTAAGAGAGGGTATCGGATCAAACCATTGAGAAGGATGAAGTAGGTGGCAGGAGGTGATATCTGTTGAAGAGTTTTGAAGGAAATTAAAATACAAAATTTCTGATACATTGCCTGTAGTGTGTAACTTGTTCTGTAGGCCTGCCTTGGTGCTTCAGGAATAGAAAGAAGGTGACAAATGAGCCGTCAGTTTTTCAGGGTTTCTGGGGAGACTGAGAACTCCAGTGTGGTCATTTTTGTTTGCTTGTTTGTTTGCCAGGTATTAGTGAATGGGATTAGTGAACACAGGTATAAATGTGATACGGTGACAAAGACTAGGCCTGACTTCTGTTGAGGAGTTGTGCGTTGCGAGTCTTCTGGAGTTCTCTGTAGGCATTGCTGAGCTGTTGTTGAGGTCTGGTTGATACAGTCCTTAAAGCAGGGCCAGTTTCAAAGTGGGATTGGATTGCTCCAGGTCGTATGGTCATGGTCAGTTTGCTCAATGAAAGGACATTGCTGGTTGTTGCCCTCCCAGAATCTGCCTGGGGACTATGCCATTCAATGGGTGGAGGAAGGCATAAGTGGTGATATGACAAGTTTACTGGTTGTATTAACTCATTTGGAGCATAAAGATCCCGAAGACTGAACTGCAAAGACTGCAGAAGGAACTCATTTTGAAAGTCCAGATCTAAGTTTGCAAATGAAATTCGGTACAGGCCAATGTAAGTGTAATGCACATGGAAGGGAATGCAACCTTAACTTTCTGTACACAAGGATGAAGTCTGAACTGACTTTTTACTCAGGAAAAGATCATACAACACAGATAATCCTATGAAAAAACAAGCTCTGTGCCCAGAAGTGGCTAAGAAAGGAGGGGGAAGCTTAGGAATTATTAGGAAGGAGCAAAAAAAGAAATAGAAAACACCATCATGCCACTATAAATCCATGTTGCTCCCCTTTCCTGAATAGTGTTAACAATTTTTGTTCCCCCATCTCAAAAAGGAGGTAGTGAAAGTTGATCAGCTACAGAGAAGGGCATCAAAGATGATCAAGGGTATGAAAGAGCTTCTGTGAACGAGTAAGTAGCTTGAAAAAGAAGTGACTGAAGAGGATGTGGGGATGTTCTTTAAAATCATTAGTGTCATGAAGAAAGTGAATAGGTAATAGTACAGATAAGATAAACATGGCCCAAATAAAACAACTGGGAGGCAGCTTCAAAACAGGAGGTGTTTGTCCTGCAATACATAAGTTGTGGTGCTCGTGGCCACTGTGTGTATGTCAGGAGTTTACATGGGTTCACGAGTGATTAAGCGGTCTGTGGGAGAGAAACTTGCTGTGCAACTTAGCAGTCAGAACAGTTCAATATCAAATTTTGGGCACTGACTGCCCACAAAGAATTACTGCAGATGCTGATCAGGAATTATTGCTGAAAACTGCAAATAGAAACCTCTACTGAGAACCATAAGCTACAGTCCATTTGCAGATAACATAGAGAAGCAAGACCGTGTATTGCCCTTTGTTATGTGAATCTTGTGGCATAAGATCTTAGGAAACTTCCAGCAAAAAAATGTTTCTGTGATGATCCTGTTTAATCTGTGCTTGTTACCCCTGGACTTGTTAACCTGACACAAGTTACAGTCAGGTTAACTGCATCCTGTATGCATTTAACATAGCGTAGGAGTGGTACCCCAGCAAAATTCCTCTGATGTTTGCAGGATTAGAACCTCAGCTTACATTTTGTGGATCTTATATTGAAAGTCATGGTCCGTTTGTAAAGAAGTATAACTAATCACGTGTTACTCTTTCTTATCTCCATGACTCGTTTCTAAAGATTGCCCTTTTGAAACTTGATTCTTCAGAGGCCTACAATGATTGTGATATTGAGGGCATAAACCATAAGGTAGTGTTTACCGAAGTTTTATAATAGCTTATGGTGCTATAAACTGTGATTAGTGTAAAACATTTTCTGGTTTGTCCTTTGAGATCACGAGTGCAAAAGCAAAACAACAAATAAGCAAGCCAAAATGATTCTGGGTACAGTGAATGAGAGGAACAGATTTATCAAGTTGCATATTCCTCATGTATGAATAACATTATGGAAAAAATCATTCAGTGTAATTAAATAATTTCCCCTTGTTTTTTTCAGAAGTTTTGCTGGAACTGTATGAAGGTTCTTCCTTGTATTGACTATGTGTGAACTCTTGTATTAAGATTAAAAAGGATTAAAATAACCAGTAAGAAAAATTGGAATCAACAATTAACAGTTATTAACAGTTAGTGGAAAGGAATGCATGTTAACAGTTTAGAGTTTAATGTCTGCATTTATATATATATATATATGTGCACATACATATCTACATATATATAAAAATATAAAATTAGATGTTTTGTATATAGCATAAATGATCTGTTGTACAGCACACATTTCTTATTGATAGACTGTAAAACAGTTTTAAAACTTGCTCTTCCAGTAAATGCTGGGTATGTTTTCAATTTCTTGGAAGCGGATGAAAAATTACTGGGTTTTTTGAATGAACTAGAAGAAGAGAAAGAAATGGTAAGCAGTAAAGTAATGTTTCGTTTCTTAATGTGTAATATACTGGCAAGCCTAACTTTGTGTATGTTGGAAATCTTCTGACCCCTTTGTTTGCCTGGGGGCAGATTGCAACAAATGTACAGCAATCTTTAGTACAAGGCAGTTGTTTTATCTTGTTGCAGCTTGGACAGAGGCATCCAGGAGCAAATCTGCCTGCACATGGCATGTTGTTTCACCCAAGGTGCAGAACTAAATTCTAACTTTAAATTATTTTAACATTCAGTTGTTGCTATGTAGGTTGCTAGCTTTCAAGATGAGCTTGAAAGTAATAATGTCCATATTCTTGGCCCTTAAAAGAGTAGAGCAGGTTATGGTTTGATAGTTTCTCAGTTAACCTTTACAGGCTTGGTTTGTAGCTCCCAGCATATCTGGTGTTAGGCGGAGTTAAGGTGCAGCAAAAGCAAAAGTATTGAAATTTGTCCTTTTGTTTGAACTGCATGTGACAGTGGATGTTGTCTAACCATTTCCCTTTTGATGTAAAATTATTTTAAGTACTTTTTAAAGACTTACATGCTTAACGTTGATATAGCGCAAAAGGAGGAAGGATTGTTTACAGGTTTTGTTTTAAAAAGTCTGAAATGTGGTTAAGTTCTGCTTTTTGATGTGTATGGAGGGATGTATGTAACTTGAAGGGCTTGATGAGTGCACAGAACACGAAATCTGTACTGTAATATTCCTACTGATATTGGGCATTGCTTGACAGCATTACAGGCAAACCTCTTACAGCTTTATCTAAGCAAGATAATGCCTTAATTCTTTAAAACATTAAGGTAGCAGCAAGTTTAGGTCTTTGTGTGCATTTCATGCATATATATAACATGAATTTGGTGCATGATGTGGGCTTTTGTGCATTTGGTGCACTAGCTGCTTGTTTCAGGTGTTTTGTTGAGTTGTGTAAATGTACTTTATATGCAACTGAGAGATGAATCCAGTGGAAAATACTGAACTACTGAATTTAATTGGATGTGGCATATAAATTTGTACAATCAAAACCAAACACCCCCCACCCCCAAACACATTCCAAAATTGTGACAGCATCTTAAAAAGTTTATCTAAAATAAAAATAATTACACAGTGGGAAAAAAGGTGGTGTAGGAGACTGTTTTTAAATTACTGAAAGCTTTCCTGCAGGATCTGAAATCCCAACAGTGTTACATGAAAAAGATGAAAGCAAAACTTGAGGATAAAATTGAAACCAAATATAAACAAAAGTGAAACCGACTCCATTGGTTTTCATTTCCCAGTTGGCAAAAATGAAAGAATAAACACAGAGCAAAGAAGCGTGAGAGCTGAACTTGAAAAATTATTTCCATTTTATTACTTATTTCATCTGTCGGTAAGTGTGGCTTATGTATGACAGCACTCCGTTAGCAGACTACACAGTAGGGAGTAGGAGTTGCTTGCCCTGGTTTATCCAGGTACCACTTTTCCCACCCAGTGTTCTGGGCAATGGCCCCGCAGTACAGGAAGCGGCATCTTCTTCAGTCACGGAAGTAACATTTTGAAATGCTGTGGCAAACACATACAGAAAGTGCAGTGGAGGTGATGACATCCAGTATGATGAAAGGGAGTCATTCAGCTGGTGGGTGTGCTTGAATTTTACTTGTGTTGAGATCTGAGTTGTTAATAGGATCCAGTATAAAACAGGTGGTGGGCTTTTTTTTGCTTCCCACCTTTGGGATTGTCCACTTAGATACAGATCAGATCAGCACTAACCAAAAGATGTTACCTGATATCAGCTTTACTGATGACATGAAGTGACTGTGAATGGTTTCACTCCATTTCCACAGATCTGTCAACAGCTAGAAGGTCCTTTTTGACTTTGAGAACTAGCTGGTGAATTAGGCAAAAGATGGCCAAATGAGTGGCTGTGGAATCTCAAATGAATATCCTTATATGTAGAGACGTGTGCTTCTGGGCTATATTGGTTGGGTGTTGAAGAGACAATCGCTGCTCTGCTGAAGCTATACGAGGGTGAAATGAAAGACTTTAATTTCAGAGGTCTAATTCTCACACATTTGCACATGTTGCATTCGAACATACAAAAACTGAATTCTTTGGATGCCAAAACTGTTCTGGAGATTTGAGACTGATGAGAGGTGCTGATGAAGACTAGCTTTGTTTAGTTTAATAATATTTATCCAGCTTAGATGAGAAATGAAGATGAGTTCAGTGCTCTCACTCTAGCTCAGTAGTATTTTAGGAAACTTCCAAGATAGAAATAGCTGCTGCAGATCAGAAATTGAGGCTGTCTCATTGCTGTTGGTCTGTGGTCAACACAAAAACTTGAAATTAAGAGCACATTTTGTAACCGATCCTATTAACTATTCATATCTCAAAGTGAAAATGAGTTAAGTTCCTTATGTCCTGTGGCAGTGGAAAAAGTAGCATTTTTATAAGAAGGAGAATTACATCATACCGTATCAACAAGCGTCAGTATTAAGCATTTAATACTTAGCACTCTTTAAGTGTAAACCTTTCAAGCGTATGTACGGAAGAAAGACATTTCTCTCTTAAATTCTCCAATGTCAAGCAATATCTCTGTAATAACTAATTCAATTTAGTTTTTGTGCTCAACACATCTGCTTCTTTCATGGTGCTATTTTTGTAACCGTAAATAAGTGCATGTGACAGACATGTTTCCAGCTCGCAGTGTGGATGATTCAGAGGATCCCAGCCCCCAAGTCTGTGCCTGCTGTGGTCTGTCTGTAAAGAAAGCATCTAAGTAAGCAAGAGAGTGTTTTTTACAAATCCAAACCAGCATATACTTTTCTTTAATACCTTCTCTTGGAAGTAAAGGAGAACCTGCTTTCTCAAGGGCTGGTTTTGGTGCTCGCTGTGAGGTTAAGCAGAAGGAGTTTATGTCTTTTGCTGTTGGTTCAGGGTGCTGCACTAGCAATTAGAAGTTCAGGTAACAAAAGTGTAGGTGTGGGTTAGCTATTAACTTCAGTGGTAGAAACTGCCCTTGCCCAGACAATAAAATGAAAGCTTTAAGCAAATATTAAATCACACTTTAGTGTAGCGTGCAAATAGTTTTTGCTGTGTGTTGCAGAACAGTATGTTATACAAACAAAGGTGGCTGTGAGAAACAAGCCCAATCCGAGCAAGGTGGATTACATCAGGTGCAGGTCATGGCCAGTGAATGTGAAAGCTCTTCCTTGAACACATTGCTCAGTGTTAGTTATCTGGAATAATTTTTCTGCTTCTCTGAGTGCATCTAAAATGCCATTGTCTTCTCTGCAATACTGCCTGAGCCTCATAAGCCACCAGTGTGGGAACATTGAGATTAAGGACTTGTGTTTTACGATGGCTGCTTTTCTTATATATAGCACCCTATAAAGCACTGACCCTGTACTTAGGCAGAAGAATGCTAGACAGGACATGGAGATGAGGTCTGCCCAGGCTTTAAAAAGTATTTTTACAATTTAAGATCTTGATCTTGCAGATACTTGCATGTGTGATTTTCCACTGCTTTCAGAGGGTCACATGTAGGAAACATGTTGTGCTTGTTAAAAGTTTAAGGGGTGTCTCCTGTAAACCTAGTCACAGAGCACGTGAGAGTGCATGGTCTAACACAGCCACGGAGAGACTTAAAAAAATGCTGTTGAGTTGCATCAGTATGATAAAAGAACTGATTCTTGATAATTGTTTGAGCCTTAATAGCCTTCTAGTTTTCACCAGGCTGGAAAATTCTTTATGAATCAGGTGTCAAATGCTGAGTTTTCCTGGCAGCTTTCAAGAACACACAGGGTTTGGCTTCCGTGGATACTGACTGACACAGCTAAGTGGCAGCAGCTATTACGTGTGGGTATTCGGGAGTGGATTCATGTGTGAGCGCTTAATTCCAGAATAAAATTGATTTATTGGGGGATAACTGCTCCCCAATGCAAGGAATTAATTATTTCCTGACAACCACGCCAGCAATTTTCTTGTTGTAAACAAGCCCTTCCCAAACTTGTTTGAATGAAGGACAGCTCTACTACTGAAAAGTCACCATGTCTCTTCTAGGCAGCTTTTGGGGGAAAAATAGTTAGACATCCCAGATACTGAACACAAATCTTGTTCAATCATCAGACGTAACACAAAGCTTAAGAAGAAAATAAATCAGGTAAAAGTTATGGCTGCTTTTGAGACTCCTGGAGGAGGTGGCAGAGGGATGGTTCTCTCTAATCACATGCTGTTGACTATCCCTTGCATAGACCCATTGTCATCCTGGTATCACCAGAATCTGGCATCTCCATCTTCACTCCAGGCAAGTCCTGGGAAACAAATGAAGGAAACCCCCAGGAAACAAAATATTCCCTTCAGCTTTAAAGTAAGGCAATAATTTTGTATTGTCACCAGACTTGGAGACATTGATGTGTGTGCAGAGGATCATCCTGGCAAGGGTGCTGCAGAGATGATCTTTAACAATCTATTTGTTAGAAGTCTGGGCCAAGTTCCCAGCTGATGTTACTCACTGCGATGCCAGAGAAGTGAATGGGCTCAGCCACAGACATCGTATTCTTCAAGTGTCGTGATAATGTTCAACATAGGAGCCAGTGCAAGGGAAACTTTATTGTAGGTATTTAGAGGTTGAAGCGTTGTTTATTACAGCTAAGTCCAGAAGCAAAAACCCAGCCTTCCGGTTCTGTCGTATTAAAAGAAGATGGCTTTTCTTCAGTGCAGTTCTAGTCTGCAAATCCGAGGGCTCCCTTTAATGATTCTTAAGATCACTACAAAATAACAACTCATGTCTTTGCTGCTGAGGGAGAATAAGCTTTGCATGGAAACCAAAGGAAAGAGTCTGTTTTGATGTGTAATGTCTGAATCCCAGCCAGGGCATGTTAACACCCTTTGGGTGGAACAGAAATGCTATAGGGCTGATGAAACACACTCTATATACAGTATGAGTTCCCATTGTACGTTTTCCTGGGCATGTTTATCATGCAGTCTGTAATGCTGATTTCAATACACATTTGCGGTATTTGCTGCCTTTGTTTTGTTTGGGTTTTACGTTTTTTTGCAGGGAGTGTTGGGTTGGTTGGTGTTTTTCACCCTCTGTCCCTTGAGGATGCAAGGGCTTTTCTTCCTTCTACCTTTGTGTATCTTTCCTGGGTGCAGCAGCACAAGAGGGGAGCATGCTGAAAGCCTCCCTCCTCCTCCATCTACCTTGCACCTCCCTACAGCCTGAGGTGGGCACAGCCTGGCCCCTACGAAGCAAGGGCTTGGGAAATTGGGTAGCTGTTGCTGGCTTGAATCCGTCGCGCAGCAGCCTGGGTTCCGAGGTGCTTCCCCACCCCACAGAGCTTTCCCTTTACCATCCATGGTCCTCTTGTAGCCCCACCATGTTTGGTTTGGGAACCTAGGGAAGTAGGTGAAGTATTGCTTGTTGGTTGCCTGTACAGGTTCTTCCTAATGGCCAGGCTGTGCCTGACACCAGTCTGCCCAGGACCCACCTGGTCTCCAATTCTTGGCTTACCAGCCTGTCTTGATGGAGTTCCCTCCTTCCTATAGGCACCTGAGCAAATAAGATACCACCTTTCCTGCCAGTGGTGAATTATTTTTCTTGGTGATGGACAGGAAGGATATAGCATGCTCATGGGTCTCTGCTGCTGCCACCACAGTGTTAGGAAAGGGCAGGAAAGATGCTGCCGTTGCTACAGGGTGGATCAAGTGTTAGCCAGCACAGCGTCTGTGGAGCAGCTGGCCATGGGGTGTGCTTTAAGGGAGCCCAAGGCAAGAGGTGCTTGGTGATGTTTCCCCCATCCCTCCCTGTTCAACGGGGCATCACTGACAGAGTATTCTTAGGGAACAAAAGACACCATTACATGCAATTAAAAGACCGGAGAGGACAGGTTTTGCTGTCTAACTATCCATGAATCTAGAAAGTCTCTTACAGGGTTTTATGTGTTTTCTTGCTTCATATCTGTTTTCAGCGCCAAGACTGTGAGGATTTTATTTTGAACCCTTAAACCTTGCACCTCTGAGAACGGCAATGCCCACTTTTCCTCGTTTACTAATCCTACTTTAATTATATGTTTGGCTGTTGGTTCCAAAAAAGATACAGATGTTTGCATAATTTGGGGTTATCAGAAAGAAGGCATGTTAATTTTGCTTCTGGAGCATCAGTGGTGAGATTCTCCTTGTCCTGGTGGCAGATGGGAAATGCACTGGGCAGAGGTCTGTCTCCCCACGGGCTGTGGGCAGGGGGATTTCAGGTGTCCAAAATTGGAGCAGCTGAGTAAAGTGGAGTTCAGTTGTCTATGTTTCAGTGTCAGTCTCACATTTCTGAAGTATTTCTGAGCAGGTGAGGCTAACGGGTTTTCTTACTCAGGAGGAGTCTCTATCCCTCTGATGAGTTTGACTTCCAAGCAGGGCTGTGCTCTGAGTACGTACGGTTAAACATATACTTGCCTTTGAAAGTGGCATCCAGAGTGGAATAGTTGAAAAAGGTGGTCTTATATGCAAAACCCCATATGAAGGCAGAGTCCGAGCTGTGACCAAGGGACAGAATTTTGCTCCAAGTACTGTTCCTTAAAATAAGATCATGTTTCCTTGTATCCTGGAACAGTCTTGGCACAGGGACAAATACAGAATCCAGTTCTCTGAATCCTAAAATTAGCATATGGTCTCATTTCAGCATATCTTTTTGGTCACACAGGGTGATTGATGCTTTTCTGAACTGAAGCAGCGTTAGCAAACAAAGGGAATACTTTAAAAGTTTATCAGCAAAGCACAAGAAGATAACTTTTTAAAAAATATATTGTCAGTTCTGTATTTGCAGAGAAGAGAGAAATACCACCATGCAATATTCTGCACATGTCCTCTGGGGAACAGATGTTTTTTCATATCTTTTTTCCCTCTGGGGAAAGGCTGTGGCCTACTTCACAAATGCATCTCCAAGTATCTTATCCCACCTTACCTTAATAATACTTCCATATAGTGGCAACTCTTTTAACTGGGTACTTTGTGATGGGGAAAGAAGAATTGCTTTTTCAGATTTTTTTTTTTTTTTTTTACTTCCACAGAAATATATTTTTTCAAAAATACCCATAGGTGTGGAGTAGCTTGTGTTTTTGGGATAACCTCTCTGCCTTTTCAGTTATCCAGATGCTGTCAGAGGGAGTGAAACTGAAGGGAAGAGAACATGTAGTACTACTACTCAGATTTAAGGCCTGCCATGCCATTGCTTTCACTTTCTGTCTACAGCTGCTGTAATTCTAGTGAAGAGCTCTTCGTTCTCAAAGGTTACACTTTCTGTATGGCAGGAGTGTTATCTCTGTCAGGGAAAAAACAAAAGTCAGACTTACTAGAATGTTTTAGCAGAGAGTAGGGAGGACTACAAGCTCTTTATTGAACATTATGGAGTGAAAATATTTGTATGTATTTGTAAGTATTTGTATGTATATATAGATTGCAACCATCACTTACATCTTTTCTAATGTCTCTTTAAAGATGAATAGCTCTTGAAATTAATTAATATTTTTCTAATCTCTTTAAAAATAAATGAGTGCTCTGAGTTCCCTGTTGAAGAGTCTTGCATAAAGAATCTTAGAAAAATGCATCTTGCAAAGAAGTATAGAGCTGAAATTCAGTATGGTTTTTGCGTCTTAAGGATGCTGTGGTGACAGTTATCTGCTCAATGCCCTTTGTGTGACTACTAAAAGTGTTGCTATACCCATGCTTCCCTCTCTTACACTGTTATTACTCTTCTTTCAGCTGTGCCTGTCTTAGGAAGCTGGCTTGCATGCTTCACCCCAGGCTGCTGGTGTGATTTCCTTGTGGAAGGCTAATTTTCAAGTGCAACGTGCAGTAGCGGGAGCAGTGTTATTGACTGGCTTCCTCCCAGTCTCCGTGTTCCTAACTGGGTTATGTTGGCCCCGGCTTCAGCAGATCCTGTGCTGTCTGCCCTCCGCAGCACTCTTTCTCCAGGTCACGTCTGCAGGATTAGGACAGTTTACAGCTTGTCAGGGGGTAGCCTCCACCATGTTTTTGCGGTATCTAGTTGCAAAAAAAAGGCTGAACTGACTGCAGGACTAGCATGAGTAGTGCAATAAATAAAGCTTCGAAGGTCAAAATAAGCCCTTCATAAACTGTGGCGTCAGCGCATCGGTGGGCCATGCTTCTTGCATGGGAATTGGCTCCTTGCAGGTTCCAAGTGGCCTCCCCCTCCAAGGCAAATGCTGTTGAGTTGAAGTTAGTGTCTCGTACATTGGCACTTGTTTGGGAATAATTTTATTGATGTCTTAATGTCTGTCGGTACATTCAAGCTCCTACCACTGAAAAGGCAACCATCCCTGACTATGGCCCGTTTAAGAAGGAGGTAGGTGATAAACATGGAGTGAGAAAAGGGAAATGCTGTTCACAGAGCTACTAGCCTTAATTCATTTGTAGGAGGTATGGTTAAAAATTGTGGTTCTTGAAGATTGGCTGTCTTGTTAAGAATGACAAGTGTTCATAAAATGGATTCCCAGCAGATAGCCCTACTTCCATGTCTAAAAGAGCTCCTTTTTTCTTGTCGGGCAGAAAAATGCTTTCTGACGTCCCACCTGCATTAGCAGTTGACTGTGTTTCTTGGCGATTATTTTTCCCTTCCTCTACCATGGGACCGTGATAGAAGAAAAAAACAAACGAATTATTTTCAACATAATGCCAGAAAGTTTGACTCCAGTGTGGGTCTCTGGGAACGTTAAGCATTTTCCTGTGCTCTCCCCAAAGAGATGCTGGAGGCCAGAACCGTCCAAGTTTGAAACTGTGCTCTAAAAGCACAGGAGCTTCATTAGTGGTTTTGCTTTAAGGGGTTTCTCCTTGTCCTCCCCAGCTGCTCCTTCCCACTGCCAAGCCGGAGTGCCCTTCCCTCTCGGTTGCGCTGTCACGTGTGTCTTTGAGCAGGATGAGAGCCGTGGTCCGGGTTCAAACAGACAAAACGGGCCTTACAGAAAGAGGTGATGCTTGTAAGCCTGCTAAGTTCCCTGGTCTTGTTCACAAAGCTGTCATGCAAGGAGTAGCATTGGTGTGCAACAAAATTGGGATGGGACTGAAGGGTGGGGGTGATGGAGTGCAAGGCGCTCCTTTGTGGCTCATGGAGCTGGAGCTGCTCCTTCCCCCTGCAGCCCTAGCTGGCTCCACTCCTCTCCCCTGGCCATCTCCATCCATGCTCTCTCCAAGGTGGAGGAAGATGGTGCCAAGTCACCCATGGCAGGCATTAAGCCATTTTTCTCCCGGTTAACCTGAGTGTGAAGGTTCAGGCTGGCAAAGGTAACCAGGCTACTGGAGAAGTTTGCTTAGGCCAGTGGATGAAGCTGGTGGGAACTGGATGCCTTGGCAGCTCTGAAAGTACTGGTAGAATTCCACTTGTCCTGATACAAAAAATAACAGACAACTGCATGTAGCTTCTTCTACGTGTAAATATGCAGGGGAAGTGCAATGTTAACATTGACCGGGAATGGGAGATAGGTGCATAGGTGCTCCCGGTTTTACAGCCTGCTTCAGATTATAAATGTTGATGTTTCGTTCTCCTTGAAAGGATCGACTGTTTCTGCTTTTTCCTTTCCACTGGGTAAACACTGGAGAGAGACTGGAGTGAAGGAACTTGGCATGCCCGCTGTTTTGTATGGCTCACCTCAGTTTCTGGCTTTGTAGGTTTTTTTCATAATTAATGTATTCTGATGGAGGGTGAAGCTGGCTTGATGTTAGGTGATGGCCCCTGAAACTTTACACGCCTTTGCTGCCTATTTTGGATAATTCCAAATGTCTCTACAAACTTGACTGACTCTTAATGGCAGAAGGTGATTGTCCCGCTATTCACTGATGGATGGACTTCAGGTTCTCCACCTGGAGCCATGGAATAAGACTCCCAAGTGCACCCATTAACCCCATGTAGGGACAGACAGAGGCTGCTTTTAAGGCACTGCAGAAGTTGATCTTTCTTTCTGTACAAATAAATCATGCATTTGGCAGCTCTGGAGGGGAGATGTGGCACCTTCGTTTTGCACAGGCAATTACTCGGTAGAGTTAACTTGGTATTTTCATCACAAGGACGTAGTTGATGTGCAACTGCCAAAACCCCACTACATTTTAGCACTGTTGTGGTCAGTGCTGTCCTGGGGCAGACAGGTCTGGGGGTGTCTTCTGAAGACATCAGGCTTTATTTTCAGCAGCACATACTCTTAGAGGAGCACGGGCTGTGTTTTGATGAGCAGAAGCATGCTATGCTTGCCCCTCTGTGAAAGACGTTCCCCCAGAAGATGCCCACTGTTCCATCCACCTGGACACCACTGCGGGTTATTTTTAGCTGGGTTTGGTTTTACTTTCAGATAAACAGATCTTGGGAGCCACTCCTCCCTTCTCACAAGCCAAACCTCTTTCCTGATTACCTTGGATTAATTTGCCTTGGTGTGGGTGTTGGATGTGAAGGTGTGTGCTGACAGCTGCAGGTGCTAATCCCAGCGGAGTTGCAGGGTACCGACAATGAGATGAGCACCACAGCATCTGCGGGGGAGCAGCTGGGGAAGCCCCTGGGGACATGGGAGGGAAGAGACGACTGGCTCAATCGTGCTGTTTTGGGCAAGACCGGCTTCCTGATAGTAGCGATGTTGACAGCTTTCTCATCTCCTGAAATGCATTGCTTTTGCACAAAGACAGCTTCTGTTTCTTCCGCATTGCCTGTCCCAAGTGGGATTCGTTGCTGCTGCCTTCAAGATGACTTTCCTGCCTTATGTCTAATTTGTTCATTCAGATGGGCTTGAAGTTTGTCTTTGGGGCTCATCACCCAGAAGATAATATGACTCCCACTGCTAAATGAGGGCGCTCATATATCGAATGCTGAAGATGATGCATAGTGTTTCCAGGAATTGCCTCAAAGTGCATGCATACTTAAAGATATCTTACAAAGAAATGCATCTAAGATGATCGTTGCATCTACTTGCTTCTTCCTTGACAGATGAATAAAAATTTGCTCACGTTTTTAGTGTATTGCCATTTGCATTTTTCAGTTTTGACCCAAAGTGTAGTAGGGGAAGATGGTACAGATCTCAGGTACACACTCTGCAACCTGGATGAGGATCATTGGTACCAAGCAGAGGGGGCTGCAGCGGAGCGGCTGGCTGCTTGCCACCATCCCAGGCACTGAGAACACTGCACCCACATCACCCTCGCCCAGAAAAAACCTTCCCTCTTGCACAGAGAGGGGATTTGCACAAGGGCTCGGCCACTGTCAGGTTCTGGGATTGGCTGTTTTTTCATGTCTGACATGAACCTGAAAGGGAGCTGAGCAGTTGCCACCATTTTCTTAGCTATTTTAGAAATCTGTAGTTACTGGAAAAGGCTGCAGCTGAAGCACGAGTGAGCAGCTCCACAGAGTAGTAAATAAAATGCCAGTATGTTTGCTAAGAGATTAGTGTGAGCATGGCTGCTGGTAAATTCTCTGAACACATCAAAGAGCCTTATTGTTGCATTCAGGTTTTAATTCCTTATTAGTTTCAGGAAATACATGTCCTCAGAGCAATGAGAGGAAACTTTGAACATTTTTCTTCCTCTTGTGCTGGGTGTGGGCTTGGTACTGCCTAATTGTTAGTCTGTCTGATGCCTGTACTCCCATAGGAAGCAAGAACAAACCCATTTACACTTGTGTCATTGCTGTGTGCTTTCAAATACGTGGCCTACTCATTTTTTTCTCTTTTTTTTTTTTTTTTTTTTTAAGATCAAAGGTGACAAGAATAGCGGAGCAGAGAAGTTAAGAATGATGCAGAGAACACAGATGTGAAGAACAAAAGAGAGAGGAAGGAGCTGAGCCTGGTGCAGTGGGGGAGAGGAGAAGCGGCAGCCTAAATGCAAGTACTTGAACATGGAAATGATGGGTTGCAGCCTGCTTGACAGGAGTTTATTGCGGTGCTTTGGTGCTTTAATCTGCATCTAGTGCCAGTTGGGGCTTTCAGAGCAGTGCCTGAGATAGGTTAATGTTTTTAAAATTTTCTGCCTCAGGTTCAAGACTTTGGACTCTTATGTCAATAATTTACAGCCCTAAACAGGGAAGTGGCATCAGGGTCACATGAGAGAGAGAGAGAGAGAAGTCAGTTTGAGTCTTAACTGAATAGTATAACGTGGTGTGGTGCAGCTGAGGGGGCTGTAAAGCACTCACTTCCTAGCCAAGCAGTATCAAAATGTAAAATAGCAGCTAAAAAAATCAGCGACTGGTTTGATCAGAGAAAGCTGGAGGGAGGGGGTCAAACTACTCAGCCAGAACCAAAGTGGTCTGATAAATTGCTATGATGGAAAATGTGTTTTTCATAAGTTTAGTCAAGTTCATGGGACAGAAGCAGACATTCGAAAGCACTCTCGTTAGCAGGTGCATCATTTTAGCTAGTACAGTGATGCCTCCTGCATGTGAGTTTTTTTGGTTACATTTTTTTTCTTGGCAGAAAAAGGTCGTGTACGGATGCAGGTATGTGGGCCAAAAAGAGGTCTCTTCAGGAGCGTAATTGTTTTTCTTTGCAGCCTCTGGTATCCTGCCTCTATCAGCAGACAAGCTTTTGCCAATATGATGTGTCTTCTTCAGGTGAAGGTTTTCCTAATCCAGGTGTACCAGAAGAGTGTTTTCTACCATTGAGAAGGCTTTATCATCTCAGTTGCTCTTAGGGGAGGCTCCTGCACAGATCCAAAGTCAGTATTATATTTATAGTTGTTCGATGCCTGCAAAGCTTTAGTAAGTCTGTTACTGTGCAGAAATGGGGGAGCTGCCTGGGAGTTCTGCCTGGAAAACAAGTAACCTTGTCCCTTGTTCCCTGCAGCTCCTTCCCGGTGGGGGTGACAATGCCTGTCGAAAGGATGCGGATGCGCCCCTGGCTGGAAGAGCAAATCAACTCTAACAGGATACCGGGGCTGAAATGGCTAAATAAGGTAAGGGGGGTGCATGCACGCATGTGTGTATGTGTGCTGAAGAGGGACTTTATAGCAGTGCCTGAGGTTTGGATAGGTAAATCAGCTCATTCCTGGTTTTCAAAGGAGTGACATGGGGAGGAAGGGCAAAGCTGAATGCTTCCTGCTGAACCTGTTCCTCCAGCCTCACCTGCCAGATCTGAGGCGCCCTGCTTTGGCCTGGTGGATTTGTGGCTCCTTTGAAAGCATTTTCCAACTCTTTGTTGTTGGAGTGAGCATTTCTGGAGACTCCCGCTAGGTGTTTTTTTGAGCTGGGAACAGATTGCTCACCAAGTAGCATCAGAGGGATGTGAACAAAATGGTCTCCTGAGGTGGAAAGCTATATTCTGTGTTAGACTCTGGGTTGAAGCAACGATCTGTTTCAGACTTGTGTGACTTCTCTGATACTTGTCAACCTGGGACAAAATGGGGTAACTTTTCCCCTGCCAGACCCAACCCTCATATTCCGGGTCCTGAGCTCTTACTGAGAGCTCTAGACACTTTGAGAGCCCAAGTGTGGGCTCCAAAATGTCACTGCCCAATTTGAATTCTTTTTAATTGGCTCAATAAAACCAAGGAGTGTATTTGAGACTTTGAATAGTAATAAAACCTGGAAATATTGCATGTGTTCTGCTGTATGCGGGAGAGTAATTCAGCACACTGAAAAGCATGAAGTGGTTTTGGGTACAGAGGCTACCTAATTATCAAAATAGGTGGAAATACACAAAATCGGGTGCAGAAGCATAGGAGCTGCCACTCTGGTTAAGACACTAACCCACTTAGTCTCGTATCCTCCTTATAGTTGTAGTTGTGGTGCTCAGGTGTTCATTTTTAGAGCTGAAGAATGGCAATTAAGATTACTACTTTTTATTTCAGCTTTCAAAGCTAGAAATGCTCGTGACTATAAAATTACCAGGAGTCCTTTAAATTTCAGCTACGAATTTTGTTTCTTAGGAACTTCCTACATCAGTGACTCTCACATGCTATGGCTGGGTAAATAAATACTGCTTTATCCATTCCCCAGTTAGCTGCCCTGTGAATTTGAGTAGGTCCTTGTTCTTGCATAATGGGGTCACAGCTGAAGAGGAGGAAGAGAGTAGTTTTTACTGTTGTCTTTGTAATTTGAGTCCCATGTTCAGGTCCCTACGGATTCTTCTCTTTGAGTATCTTTACTTCGGTGTCAGGTCTCTCCTGCTGACAGTCCACCTCTGCTGTCCTTTGCTGGGCATTCCTGCCCAATCCTGAAATAATTTCTCTGCACTTAGTAGGGCACAGTATTTCAGATATGAGCATATTACTCTTAAATATAATTTTGTCATCTGTAGATTACATTCACGTAGCCTTTTTTTGGAACACCCCTGGAATGTACTTGCCTCCTTTGCTCTGCAGTGTGAAAACACTGCCACTGTGCTAAGGGCTTCATTCTTCCCAGTTCAGCCCACCAGCCCATAAAGGCAGTTTGCAAGGCATGTCATGTTGTTTAAAGTTTGTAGCCCTCTGATCGTGTTGTTACAGCGGTTTCTGCCTTGTGCTTCTGGCATAAACTGTTTGCATGCAAGAGTCGGTAGGAGATTTTGTCCTTAGTTAGCATATTCTATATTGACCAAGGCTTGTCTCACAAACAAAGTATTTTGAAATGTTGGGTTTTTTTTTTTTCCTAAAACAAAGCCCTGGCTCCTACCAGAAAGAGGATACCAGTCTAAGTGGCCTGCCTTGAGGTTTATTAAACTCTGATTCCCCCCTTCTACTCTCTGATTTGGCATCATTCTGGGTTGCCTTTATTGTGCTCAACAAGCTAATTGCACTTCTGAGCATTTCTGTTTAAAAATGTTTAAACATTCATTCCAACAATGAATCATTAAACCAAAAATATTTCTATTTTTACTGTAAATCCTGACCATAAAAAAAGCCATGCATGGAATCAATGATATAGTGTCATGTGTATCACAGCCCGTTCCGTACCCACAGAAGTGACTCTGGAGGCTGTAGGATTTGGGGATTTGTATATTTTAATCAGAATGTGGCAAAGGACAGTTCACAGTACGGAAAAGAAGGTGGGTCAGATTAGCAAGAGAATGGTGCTAGTGTGTGTGCACAGCTTTTAAGGAAATAAGATTTAAATACTAAAGAAACGATTACCATTCTGGGTTTGTCATTGGCTGTCTCTTCTTGGGGAATTTTTCCAGACTGAGAAAGGAATTAAACTGCTCTCGGTTAAAAATGACAAATCAGGTACAGCTGACTTACCTAATTCCTTCTCCTACTGTCAGTTGATCCCATTATACCTCCTGCTTTCTGTTCTCCTCCAGAACAGACCACTCTCTGTAGGGCTTAAAAAAATAAATACTTGTGTACCTCCCTGGTGAAAATGTTACCCTGCTGAATGGCATGAGGGAGGAAGGGAATTTCTTTACCTTCCCAGAGAGACAAAATTGGGAGGTGTGAAGAAAATGACGTAGTTCAGTAGAGGGCAGAGGTGGTGTGAGGAGGGGGATAATGAGAGGTCAGTGTCCCTCATGGATCTGGAAAAGGAAATTACAGTGGAAACATTCAGAGTAGCTGTAACAGGAGTCGAGAGGCAACCTGCTGCTTTGATGGATGCTTGGAGTATTACCCTCCAGATGGATGCCGCTATTTAAAATGTGTCTGTCCTATGACTTTCTAGCTAGTATGTGATCTCATGCTCATTCACCTGCTTGGAGCATTTTGCAACGCTAGGGTTGCAAACGTTCGATACTATTTTCCTCTTCCTGCCTATTTCTAAGAATGTGACACCTTTTCCCTTTGGATGTCCCCGTGGGAGTTTGGTAGCAATTCCTGTTACGCTGCAAAAGATTTGTGGGTTGTGCTTTTGACTTCAGGTGAGGCTAATTTTTTAATGGAAACACAAGACTCCTGGACAGATGTCCAGTGATGGAGTGCTGTACCAGACAGTATATGGTTTTCCAAGTCTAACAGAAAGCACTGATGAGCCTTTTCCTATTAAGGTCATTATTAGGATGCATCGACTGAAGAAGGATATACATAAATATTTGATAATGTGTGAAATCAAAAATTAGTATTTAAATAGAAAGCATCTAGGTCAACCAGAGCAGAACACACAACTACATGGTATTGCTGCAATCAGCAGTCTTGCGGGATTTCAGAGAAGATTAGATATTTGATAGTTGATGAGAAAATCTGTAGTTTCTATATAGGTATGTAAAATTATATATGCATTATAAAATTATAATACATGTGGATTCTACAGTTTTGTTATTTATATTATAACTTGCTATAAATCCATGTGCTTCAAGGCATCTGGGATTGGGAAGAACTTTCTGTAATGAACAGAAACACTGTAATGAACACTTAGACTGCTGTTGAGAGTGTCCTGGCACCTTCCTTTGAAGCAGTGAATACAGTTGATGATGACAGGATGCTATGTCTGGAGTCTTGTTCAGTCTGCTATTTCCTATAAAACTCTTAAAATTATCATATGGAATATAACCTCCAATGTATGGAGTATAACCTCCATAGCATTGTGTAGCATTGTTCAAACCCCTCCCTATCACTAAGCGTGAGAAGACTTTTTAATCTGGTCAATTCTTAAAGTTCTTGTTGATAGAAATTGTCTTCTATGGAAGTATGAATTTTTTTCCGTGCTCATTATAGTTTATGGGAGAGTAAAGGCAAGGAAGCTTACTCTAGCTCTGATGCATACAGTAGTGCTGTGGACCACAAGATAGTCAGGTTGAGGCTTTCTTTAGATCATTTCTACTTGGCAAAGAGGACAGCATCTCTGTAGGATGATTTAACTATATAGAGGGGGAAGAGTAAGGAGGCAAAAGGCACATGAGAGAAGTGATGGGAATAGATTAAGAGAAAGAATGAGAGTATGAGGGCTTGAAGGGGAATGAGGAATGTGTTAAATCTGTGCTTTCACCAAATTAAAGAAAAGATGAAGCCAAGCGAGAAGGGAAGAATGCAATTCGGAACAAGTGAATGTAAATGAGAGAAAGGATTGAAGACAAGAGTTGAAGCACGATACAAAACACAGGCTCAAAAAAGAAAAGATCACATGGAAAGGAAGGGAAATAAACCTAACCTTGACATTAGTGAAATATTAACCAGACAGACAAGGAAGAAAAGTGGTTGTTGGAGGAAGGGGAAAGGACAAAGGATTCATCTCATCCGACCACAGACGTCTACAATGCAGTCGTTTAAATGAGAGCTGCCTGTCTAGAGTTGTTTGTAGTCAATGGAGAGAAATAGGCCCTTTTAGGGTGCAATTCAGTTGGCGCAGCTGAGGTGGCCACCTCAGGAGGAGGGTGCATTTTGCCCTGGAAGTGCTTTTCTCTTCAGAGACTGAGAAGTGGATCTAAACCTGTAGTGGCAGTGTTTATAGTGCAAGATGTCTGCACGTAAAGCCAGATAAAGTGTATTCCCCCCCAATAGGGGAGAAAAAACAGGTGTTGTGGAACAAACTCCTTTTGTATGGCTTTGCAGAAGTGAACATGAAGAGTTCTGAAGCAGCCCTGTAGGTCAGCACGTAGGAATTTGTTCCTGTGTTGTATGACATACAAGCACACCTGACCCGGCATCCACCTGGCCCAGTATCCTGTGTGCTAAGTGCTGGTGGAAGGAGTATAGGAAACATGTTGTTCAAGCTCTGAAAGCCATTGGGCTCCCAGAGCTGGAGCTGCATCCCAAACTATCATCTTTAATCGTCACCAGTATAATATCTTCCATGAGTTTTTCCGATCCCTTTGGGAATCAGTTTATACTTCCACCACATACGGCATGCCCTGGTTTAACTACATGTTGTATGTTAAAAAAAAATGAAAAAAGCATCTTCCTTTGGATTGCTTTAAATGCACTTCTTTTTGGTCTGAAGTTTCTAAACTAAAATACATTCAACTATCCTCAATGCCACCCCTTCACATGGGTGTCTTGTATTTCTTATGCCCACTAGAGAGATGTCTACAGTTAATACAGTCATATGCCCATTTGCTTGGGGTATAAATTTGAGAGATCCCTTTCCTTCACCATGCTAGTATTTTACTGGCTGAATTCTAAATCCCTTGAGTTTGCTCTGTTTCTATGGTTGTTTAGTTTCATATCTAATTTTTCTAATCATAAAAGTGTCTATGCTGCCAAAACTAGCCTTCATTTGAATGTTTAGAAATGTGTAGCACTGCATGTTTTATCCATGTGTCAGCTTGGAAAGCTGCCGGGCTCATCGTCCGTGAAGGGGCTTCTGAGTATTTCATATACTTAGGGCTGTATTCTGTTTTTGGTGACGCCAGTGGATATTTTCCTATTGAGTTCAGTGACAGTGGCACAGGGTTAGAAGGAAGCAAAACACTTGCAGATGCTGGAACTGTGCTTTTAAATAAGTGACTTAAAGTCATCAGAAGATCCCTCAAGTCAATCAGTGTTGGCATTTCCTGTTTGTTTTCCCTTCTAGGAGAAGAAGATTTTTCAGATTCCGTGGATGCATGCCGCAAGACATGGGTGGGATGTTGAAAAAGATGCTCCCTTATTTAGAAACTGGGCAATTCACACAGGTATTGGAACTCTCTTTCTGCAGGACAGATTTTCACATTGTTTTCCCTTTTAAAGTTACATTTTCCTTCTCTCTTGTCTTTGCTTTTACTAACACAGAGAGTGAATTTAAGTTTCTAGATTTGTGGGAGGCTAAGTGCTTTTTTCAAGGCCTGCAATACTCCAGCTTTATTGAAGCACCATAACTCATTTGCATTCAGGAACACAGTAAAACTTAAATTGATTTAAACGTTAACAAGATTGTGTTCAGAATTGTCAGGAGTAGAGCACACTCAGCACTTTGTAGACTTGGCCCCTTAGCTTTTGATGCCTTTCTATGGATTTGAGCCAGACATCATAAAGGTAAATGCTGTGCAAGCTTTTCCACAGTGTTGTGGAGTCACATCTGATCTGCAGTGCCCTCGGTCTTTCTTGAGCAGAAACTGTTCATCATGTGTTCTAGAAATGTGCATGGGAATGAGATCACAGCACTCTCTTGCAACCTCAGCTATTGTTTGAATGCTTGTCATGGGAACCAAAGGCTGATACCTTGAAGTTAACCTACGCTGTTATTAACTCACCTTAGGTTTTCAATTGCACATCATGTGTGCCTAACTTTCTTTTCTTGTTTAGGAAAATACCAGTCAGGAGTAGATAAACCTGATCCAAAGACATGGAAGGCAAACTTCCGTTGTGCTATGAACTCCCTGCCTGACATAGAAGAAGTGAAGGACAAAAGTATAAAGAAAGGAAACAATGCCTTCAGAGTGTACCGGATGCTGCCGTTATCTGAAAGACCTTCCAAAAAAGGTAGAGGGTAGAGCTTGTCAACATGAAAATGGTTTTGAGGGCATTGTTATTATTTTGGGGCCCGCAAAATGTGCCGGTTCTACTTCTGTGAAGCTGGACATTTTTATCCAGATGTTCCCCAGAACTTAGGAACAGCTGTATGAAAAATGGGCTACATTCAGTTAAGAGAACAAGCCGCTTGGAGAGATGGACGAGATGTGATATCCCCAAGCTGGTGATGTGTGTAAATTGTGTTAGTTCTGTTAAAGCCAATGGAGTTGTGTTCTGATGCTAGTCCCAGGTCTTCTTCAGTCAAGGAAAATGATTAGGGGGATATTAGAGATCAATGCATTTAACTCAGTAGGCTCATTCAGAATACGGTGGCAGACATTGTGGTACCTTTTTTCAAGTAAGGGTAGAAGTAAACTGGTGCTCTGTTGAGCTGAGTGGGAGCAGTACACTCTCTGCTCAGAACATTAAACCATGAAACCACGTAGCTACACTAGGCCATGAAAAACCAGCCCCCACAGCATGATAATGGTGAAATGGGAAATTATGTTTTAATCTCCAAATTTAAGGATTAGGTCTCCCACCTGCCAGGAGAGGACCTAATCACCAGGTCAATCTCATGAGTATTTGGTTTCTTATGGAGTAGAAACATTGGCTTCTTTCTGGCTCATTGGCTTCCTTATGGCTTCGTTACTGGTTTATGGAGTAGAATGATGTCTTTCTTCGTCCTCTGGTATCCTCTGGTGTCTAGGATTTTTGG